>NC_090180.1:14642006-14942006 GCF_024679245.1 Pseudorasbora parva
TTCATGTAATTATTTCTATATTATATCAATTAACAACCCTAGTTTTCCCTGTTGTTAATGGGGTTGTGAAGAGAGCCCACTATTTTTTTTTCTTTTCTTTTTTTGGTGTCTCTCCGAGGAACGCTCTCAAAGTTCATTAGATATGATGGAAACAAATATCAGCCTCTGTGAAAGTCTCATTTTTAGATGAAATACACCCCTGAACATCGTTGGTGTGACTCTGAATTCAGGGCTGCTTTGTACACGGAAGAAGATGTGGTTAATTTTAGCTAGCTTTCCCGCAGAGAGAACGAAAGGAGGACATTATTCATAATGACATCTTGACTCAGCCGAATAAGGCAGACATGTAGCTCGCGGCATGACCTGGTGGTCCCATTCACAACGCTGATACAGTACTGACTAATACTCCCTCTAGCCCGTCTTAGTAAAATCCCTTACTTCAGAGCAAACCTTGTGATTGTTTAGCTCTGATTTTCTCCACGTTCAACACAAATCCACCATTTCAGCCCCCCTCACAGAGCAGGATTCTTTTAGTTTTGCAGTGACTCAGATAGAGCGAAGATGCAGCAGTGAAACGGCAGCGTCAGCTCTCGGTCTCGGCAGGCGAGCGGTTATGTGGTTGTGCCGCCACACCCTGCTGATGCTATTCTAAAAGCTGTCATCTTGCACTGCCCACCACTGCGAGCCAGATAGTCCACCGAGAAGCTCTGCTATTGTAATGCTTCAGGGCTGATAACTGGTCTCTTTCACTGCTGGCCTTAACTTTCACTCTTATGTTTGTTCATACTGACAGTGATATTACGGCTGTATAGTTTGCTGCTAACAGGCAGTCATACCACTGGTTTCCCTAATGTAAAAATTGCTCACAAAAATAAGCCTTTAGCCCTATTCACACGGGATTAGTATTAACTGGGGACCTCGTGTCATTTAGAAATTGACACATCTGAATTTCGTGTGGCACATTCGCACGGGATAAGCAAAGCCTGTGATTTTACTCGTATTTACTGACTTATCTCCCAGATATGATGTCAAGACTTGTGAATGTTTTTTTTTGTCATAGATATAGCTGTATGATATAACATAAACAACAGTTCCTTACCAAATGCTGCTATCTAGGCTTGTTGCCATAGTCGGTGTTACACCGGTTACATTACTTACTTACTTACCGTCGTTTTGATTTATTTATAGTAGCCTAATAAAAATAATTTAGTTCGGTTAGAGAACAGACATTACAATTAATAACAGAACTGAGCACAGACAGCAGGAATCAGATTTCATGTATTCACAAGAATACATCTTGATGTGGGTCTGGCTTGTCAGGCTACAAACTAGTCATTGTAGGCCACTGTTCTGTTTTTGTGTTTTTCATTTAGATTAATACTGAACACACCTTTAAAGCAATTAGCTCCCAAATTGGCTCTAGTTCTAAAGTGATGAAGAAAGTATGATGTGCACAGCTGCACAGGCATTTATAACGGTGTGCGTTATGAATGCAGCCTCCATTCTTATGGATAAAAATATGAATTAAAAAAAACACAGGAAACAAAAACCTTGCAAAAATTATATAAGACCTTTCAAATCCTGGCCAAATCACAGAGATGACGATTCACACTGGACTAGATTCTTTGGAATGAAAAGTGTGTTATAAATTAAATCTATTATTATTATTAATATTATCACAGGACCTCTTTGGGTTATTTGCGGGGGAATTTGTATATTACAAATTACAGACATGGCCGATTCGCACAGGATCAAGACCACAGACAACCTCTGCAATTATTACAAATTACTGAGGGTCACCAGGTTATACTAATCCCATGCGAGTAGGGCTTTAGTGATTTTTAGTGAAAATTATGTAGCGATGCACAATAATAATATTTTGACTGATAATGATAAGCCGCTAATTTCATGTTGTGTCGATAACTGATTGATCTACAATGTTTAAATAAATGAAAATAAAACTTTTAAATGCTACAAGCTAATTTAAACATCACACAATTATAAAATTTCAATTATAATAAATGGATATCTTTTTGAGATTTGTGAAAGGTCACATTTAACAGTGTCTTTAAATTATTAGTATGAGCGTTAAATGACAACAAAGGTAATTTAAACATAAAAATAAGGTATATTCATGGTGTTATCAGCCAATAACTGGTATGGTACCCCCATGATTATGTGTTTGTATATAAAATGTAGCAGTGGATAATACTTGTGTTATATAAACACAATGGAAAGACAAAGTTTTCAGCACAATAATAAATAATTTTAAAAAGTTTTAATATTGGCCGATAACTGATATGGTACCGATATGTTGAAACAGTCGATCATATGTAACGCCATATAAACAAGATTGAAAAGAAATGTGGGCAGAAAAGATATGACCTAGTTACCTAATATTAAGTATGATCTACCTAATATATGTGAGCTGAGGGTGTGTCAGTCAGTATTTCATATAAGTACTTTTTCAGACAACATTTTCTCGTTTCCAGTCACCATTTCCAAACACAAAGTCAGATTTCATAAAGAGGTTTTTGAAATGTAAGGTTAGCCGCACAACTCACTTGAGTCTCTCGGTGTCTGACAGCATCTAATCACATGTCTCTTCCTCCCTCCGCTCCGAACAAACGCAGCAAACAGGAGAGGTAGGTACCTTTAGATCATGGCCATGGTTTTCATTTCAGAAGTGTCATCTGTCTCACTCTTCACAGGCTGCAGGGTCTGCAGGTGTGGCCGCTCATGTTACTGTTCATTATTATGTAGTTTTGAATGACTATCAGTTTGGTTGGTCCAAAACAAGATGTTGGCTGTAATTGCCTTTCTAAATAAAGATTGACAGAAGTTCACCCTCTCACCCTGCTGTCCTTGAAAAGCTCCAGTCCATTGGGTTTACGTCGTTACAGTGCTGCATGCTTGCTGTTGTGATCGTGATGTTTAATTTTTGGGGATGTTTTTTGCCGTGCTGTTCGTGTTGATCCCTCACCTCCTCCTGAAGGTCACTCAGACTGAGTGTGTGCAGTCAGCCTTTCTGCTGTCTCACCTGAGCCCTGAATGGCCCATTGTAAAGGAAATGCCAGCCTGGCGGCTGCCGAAATAGAAATGTTCTCGTCTTCAAAGCTGACATTTCCCTCCACCGAACTATTCTGTTTCTTTTTTTTCCCCTTTCCTCCTTACTTGCTAATGTACAAAATATCTCTCTAATGCACACACGCTGTCTCCCAGAACAAAATGTCCATTTTCTGTTCTTTTTATCTTCTGCGTTTTATTCTGAACCCAGTACAAATGGATCCTTTTAGCCTATGGTGTATATGTATTAACTCCAAACTGAATAATAATTGGCTACATGTCCAGCGCTCCAGTGATTAGCGATGCCGCGCGCCTGGCTCTGTTAAGTGGCATATGCCGAAGACCCTTCGGCCTGCCTCTCTGGTGTCAGCCTCATTTGAGCTCTTCAGGCTTTATGAAAACTACCAAACTGTGCTCAGAACTTTACAAATTGAATGCAGTGAAATGTGAAATTTCCCATGCAGTTGGCTCTCCAATTTTGGTTGGGGATTTGTGTCCATGTGTCTGAGGATGGGTTTCCACTGACAGATGTTCTGTGTCTCCGTGTGTGCGTGTTTGTGTGTGCGCGACAGCTTTACCTGCTGGAAGAGCGCACTCGGGAGTGCAGGTGCTACAGTGGCGTAATTACCGGTGTTGTGCCATCCAGCTGATGTGCTAATTACCTAGTCGCCTTGTTTTCCCCACAAACAAGAGCGTCGCACCCTGAATATTTAGTGAGCTTGCTAACAGAATCGAGCGTGGCGCTGAACAAACACGCTATTTGGCTTTTATTTCGGATCGTCATGACCCCTTCTCATCCCAAAGGGAAATCCTAATGTGCTCTAAAAGCAGAGAAGCTTAAACAGGAAATGAGGCTCGTGCTTTTTAGACTGATTATTGTGTTGTCTTAAAGATCTTGTGAAAACGAATTTGGAGTTTTGTGACTTGTAGTTGACCTCTATTAGCTTTGAGGTCATCTGTATGCTAGTGTATTACTAAAAGTTTAAAAATGAACATATATATATATATATATATATATATATATATATATATATATATATATATATATATATATATATATACATATATATATATATATATATATATATATATATATATATATATATATATATATATATACATATATATATATATATATATACATATATATATATATATATATATATATATATATATATATATATATATATACATATATATATATATATATATATATATATATATATATATATATATATATATATATTCATTTTTAAACTTTTAGTAATACACTAGCATACAGATGACCTCAAAGCTAATAGAGGTCAACTACAAGTCACAAAACTCCAAATCATATATATTTACCCAGCTATGCATATCATATTCCAGAAAAACTAACCAAAAATGTACAGTATTACATTACATTATGTAAGATATTATACTACTTTAGTTTAATATACAATACTAGTAGTGTTTAAAGGTTGGTAAAATACGTCTCTTTTTTTTTTGCATTTATTTGTTTATTTTAAGCAAAAACTCCCTTAATTTTGAGTTATTTTGACCCCAAAAAAGACAATAGTTTTTGCTTGTCTAGTAAATGCTTCTTGGTGTAAGAATTTTTAGATGTTTGGACTAGAAACAAGACATTGACAACTCAACATTTTTTAACGCCACTTTGAAACATCCTTGCTTTATAACAGTATACTTTTTTTCATAATCGTTCTGACCCCAAACTTTTTAACAGTATTGAATAATACCATCATTATGAGTTTTTAACACAGGGCACAAAATGTGACTCCACAAGGGTGTTTATGGAGATGCTAATCTCCACATTTCACTGTCCCATCCCTCAAAACTATTAATTTGATGTTGTTTTCAACAACAAAACATTTATTGTGGAATCTTTTGAATCAGCAGGCCATCCTCTGTTGGTCAGGCTGTCATGGCCTGAATGAACCAACACTACTCATGCTGACTCCATTTTGTTCTTACAGGAAAAGGGCATCCCCCCTACCTAAAGATGATCACTCTAGTGGTGTGAAGGATTGTCTTCTGGCCAACTCGTCTGATCCTGTAGAAATGAGGAGACTCAACTACCAGACACCAGGTAACACATCGGACACCATATGTAGACATGCACTACCAGTCTGCCAGAAGCCATGTGTTCTCCACCATATGCACGTGTACACTTTTCCAATGACTCACAGTGTGTGATATTTGAGATAATCACCATATGCACAATACACAAATTCAGTCTTACATACACAATGCATACACATCATCCATTGTGCTATATCATCTGTATCTTGTTTAGTAACCCTGATATTATTTTCTCGGTGCACAAACACGCGTCGGCATATGCCACCGAATGTGTCATTTAGCATAAACAGGACGTGTATGCGCACACACACACACTGACTGAACTGTCAGTGTGTCTTTGTAGTCAGAACAATCTGTCACTGCCGTGGGTATCTTTAAAAATCTTCATGGCCCGCCCAGCCCACCACACTCGTGAAGAGACGAGAGAGGAGGAGATTTCGGTCATAGCACTGCATCCGAAACCCTGATAAAAGTTCTATTTAATGTTATATATTTGAGCTGCACGATTAATCGCACGATTAATAATTCTCAAAGTAACTTGATGCTTCATATAAAGACTGTATCAGTTACATGTTACACCAGTAGTTGACAACAAGTGGCTGTTAAAAAAAATTATTTGTCATTGAATCATTCTTTCAAGAGATTTGTTCAAAAACGCAGATCCATCCTGTAATGAAACAGGTGAAGTCTTTATGAGTGAGTCATTGAATCATTTATTCAAGAGATTTGTTCAAAAACGCAGATCCATCCTGTAATTAAACAAGTGAAGTCTTTATGGGTGAGTCATTGAATCATTTATTCAAGTGATTCGTAAAAAAAAACGCAGATTCATCCTCTAATGAAACAAGTGAAGTCTCTATGAGTGAATCATTGAATCTTTTATGTTTTAAATGATCAATCCGAATGAATTCAATATATATTTTTAAATAGACTGCCGCAATTAACAATTTGTCAGAACCTTTTAAATTACAATGTGGGAGAATTGTGATCTCAGAACAAAAAAATTGTGATTCTCATAATCGTGCAGCTCTATTTAGTAGCTGTTTCATTTTAGAATAGTTTAAGGTGTTTTTGTGTTTAATTAACATCTTTGTGCGAAAACAGATGTTTTATGACTTTGTTCAGTGTGAATATACTGAATAAACGGTAGGTGTAGGAAAGCATAATGAGGCGCTAGGCTTCATATTGCATTTAAGGTACTGTTTGTCTTTTGGTGGCTCTGAATTCGGCTGTTTATAGCAGTATCTCCACTCACTGCCTCATCTCCTTGGAGTGTCTTATATGGACTCATTTCACCCAAAGGCCTCTTGCTCTCTTTCAACCCCTCTTTGTTAATTAGCCTTCCTGCTTTCCATTCCCAAGGTGAATGAGAGGCAGATCTGTGACGCTAAGAGAAAATGTCAGGCCAGCCTCTCTCTCCTCTAATAGCTGAGTGGTGGCAGTCGAGCCAGGTTATTACAGACCCTTTCAGTCCTGAAGAGCGCATAATTACCGCAGGCAAAACAGCCATACAGCTCTCTTACCGTGAATCCCCGCTGCCACAGCCAGCGTTTTCATATGGCAGCAGAGTGGCGACAAGCGTACTTCACATTTCAACATTTGATTCAATTTTCAAACACAGGATTGAGTTGTTTTTTTTGTTGTTTATAAGTACGTATTATATGGCGGTATATTAATATAGGGTTTTTTCTTCAACCACAGGTACTTTATGTCATCAGGGTATTTTGTCATTATAACTTTTTTTTCCATTTTGTTATATCAAGGTTACATTCTTTGAAACGTATTATGCCTTTTAATTTGGCTACTTTATAAAAAAAATAAAAAAAGCCTTTAAAGTTTTAACCCTTCTTAAAATATTAAAATCCATCGTAAAAATATAAATTGTGAAACTTTGAAAACAAGGTTTATGTAACATGGTTTAAAGGGTTAGTTCACCCAAAAATGAAAATGTTATGTTTATCTGCTTACCCCCAGGGCATCCAAGACGTAGGTGTGTTTGTTTCTTCAGTAGAACACAAATGAAGATTTTTAACCCGTTGCTCATATAATGCATGTCAATGGGGTGTATTTCTATTAGAGTAAAAAACACACAGACATACGTATCCATATTTAACACAGCGGCTCTTGGTGACACATTGATGTCTTAAGACACGAAAAGATCAGTTTGTTTGAGAAACCGAACGGTATTTATATAATTTTTTTCCTCAAATACAACACCGTGTACAAAAGCCGTGAGCGCACCATTACTTCCGGGAAGTGAGGTCAAATGTATGGCGATATCTCAATACGGCGATAAAAGATACGGCGTATCTCAATGGGATACAAGCGCAGAAGTGATCTCTTGCTCATATCAGTTATCGTGTAATTTGACCTCACTTACAGGCAATGATGGTGCGCTCGCGGCTTTTGTACATGCTGTTGAATTTTAGGTAAAAAATTATATAAATACCGTTCGGTTTCTCACCCTACCGATCAATTTGTGTCTGTCCAAGAGCCAATGTGTTTAATATGGATTCGTATATCTGTGTTTTTTAGTGACTCTCATAGAAAAGCAACCAATTGACAAGCAACAGAGTTAAAAATCTAGTGGCATAAAAAAAAAATCTAGAAAAATTTAGTGGCGGAAACGTGCTTCCATATGCCTAGGGGTAAGCATATAAACGTCAGATTTTAATTTTTTGGGTGAACTATCACTTTAAATATTGTGTTGTGGCGTAATTTTCATCACAACTAACAATTTGGCTAATATGATCCACAGTTGGATAGACATAATGAAACAGAAAAATCAAGGTAATAAATATTACTTAAAGGAACTGTATGTAAGAAATGTATTTTTAATGAATCATAAAATGGCCCTGATATGTTAAAAAAACATGTTAATATCAAATACAAATATCACTGACAGCAGTAGTCCGGCCAGAATATTGTCATTTAAAAGTTGTTGTTGCAGCCCTCAACTGATGTTGATGTTGACATGTTGTGTTTTGGCCTGAAGCGCCACCCACCATCTATCGAGCAATCACAAAGTCAGTAGTGTTTCTGCATCCGGGTTGCCAGCTCTGCTCTAGTTACCACAGCTGCAGCTACAAACATTTCTGCTGGACCCTGCAGCCAATCTGGCAACCTCGAGTCAGGGGGAGGGGGAGAGGGGAGACACCGCTCTACAGTCATTTGAAAGTGATTGCAGTACCATTTTTGGCCACAATCTTACATACACTTCCTTTAAGAATAGAAGATTTCTGTTTGAAAACATGATTTAATTATGTGGATTTAGCATACATAACATGCTACCTATAGAAATAGCCTAAGACAAAGGCAAGACAAAAGAGTTGGCCATTGCATTCCTAAAATGCAATTAAAAAATAATTTCCCGTTGATGTGATGAAAATTGTATTGTGGTAGAAATGTTAATAATGTTTCAACAACAAAAAAAGATTAGTGTGTAAATGAATGATGTGGAAAAAAGTTTGAAAAACACCCATATCTGAGACAAGAATTGCTTTTGTTGTACCTGTATTAACTGCAGGAGGTTTTTTTTTTTTTATGTACAGCACACACATGCCCGTATTATCAAACTTCATTTGCTGCCATTGTCTTATATGTAGCAGTAAGGTGTCCAGTCCCCTATCCATACGTTTCTGGTTTACATTTTCACTTTAACGACCTTGGACATTCATTTTGATTCCAGGCCTCTTGTAATCTGCCTTTCCCTGCTTTGCATGCTGGGTTGTAGCTCTTCGCTGCCTAATTAAGTTGCTGTTTAACAAGTGCTGTATTCACTTAATGTGCTCATGGTGCAGCTTATTGCACCATTAGCCTCTAAAAATATTTAGAATACCTTGTGTCTCATTTGTGTGATAGAAAACAATTGTAATTATATGTATATGGCAAATATTTTTGTTATATAAAATATGATGGCCCGTGTCTGAATATATGTACTTTCCTGCTGCTGAGTATGCAAAAAAAAAACTGTCAAATAAATAGGATATCTGAAGACTAAGTATTCAGGATATAGTATCCAGGGATAATCAGGCAGAAAGTTGTTCCTAACATTACTTTGTCACCTATGGTGATCCCTCAAGGAGCTTGGACATCTTCCTCCATCTTCTACTAAGTAGTTTCCAGCTTACACCACTGACACACTAAATGAACATGCACTCCTACGTGCATACACAGTATTTTGCCACACATGACTGACATTTTAGTAAAGAAATACAAAGATGTGTCCGCATTCTGATGGACCCAAGGACACAGCAAATCATGTTTTTGGCATCACATCAGTGCGGTTGATTAAGAAAGTGGCCCCTGATCCTGCCGCCCACTGTCTCGCTGTAACGGCTGCATGAAGTAGCTGGCAGGGGGCTCGTCCATATATTACTGTGCTCACTGTAGGCATAATGAACTCATAATGGGAAATCATACCCAACCATGTCCCATTAAGCATCTCTGTCTTGCTCATTCATCCTCAACCACTGGAATCCTAATGACAGATCCTCTCTATTACAAACCCCTCTCAAACATCACGCAAGCTGAGCATTTCTTCAGATCCAGCTGAGCATGTAGCCTTGATACATCCACAGGCGCTGACAGTGGCAGAGAAATGTTTTTTGGCAGCAAGCTGACCCCCCCAGACAAGAAATCCACAGCGTAGCTGGGGTATAGACGTAAGAGGGCACAACATATGTCAGCACAAATCTCGCAGAGGGATCATGTCACATCAAGGTGCTAGAAGAACCTTTTTGTGTCGTGCCCTCCTCAACTCAAAACTGACAGACTCGCTCCACGCCGCAATGGTACAATGCATCAGGTGTGATACTCTGGGATGGGCTCATCACTTCTTGTTGTCTTACTTTCTATTTTAGGAATGAGAGAACATCCTCCTATATCTGTCTGTGAGTTGGCGGACCACATCGAGCGACTCAAGGCCAATGATGCCCTCCGCTTTTCCCAGGAGTATGAGGTAGGACAGTAGTTTAAACTCATTCGACTGGTGCAGCTCAAAAATTTAGTATTGAAAATATGACTTACGGTTTTAGATTCTCTAGGAAAGGGGTAACAAACCCTGCTCCTGGAGAACCAGTTTCCTGCAGAATTTAGCTCCAATGCAGGGTTGGAACTGAAGTCCACATGAAAGTGGTCCTCCAGGAGCAGGGTTGGCTACCTTTGCTCTAAGACTGTTGTGGTAATGTTGGAGTTTTACTACATAGTTTTGAGCAGAGGTGCCCAATCCTGTTCCTGGAGATCTACCTCACAGTTCAGCCCTAATCAAGCACACCTGAACCAACTAAATAAGATCAGACAGTTGCAGAAAAGGACTCCTAAAGCCTATTCAGACGGTAATTGATTCTTGTGGGGTCGTAAGGTATTTTCATCATTTAAAGGGGCTAGTCTGTGATTTTATTGCCGTCCGAATCCAGAATGTCAGTGTTTTTCTCCCACCACCCGCGTAAAAATCCACGGTCGAATCACCTACTGTTTTTTGACAAACAGTAAGGTCGTGTGGTGATTTAATTATTCTCCGAATCCACATCTCTGAGTTTTCAAGAAGAGATCGCTTCAAAATTCACTGCTTATATGCTTTTTGACCACTGTGGAGCACCGTATCGTTGCGTTTCCCTGTAATTTGGATGCATTTTAAAGATCTATACACTTTTATTATTACTGAAATGCTGGAAAGTATTTACAAGAATAATCTTTCATTACCGTTCAAAAGAGAAAGAAAAGAAAAGCACATAAACATTTGAAATGAGCCGCTATTAAGGCAGTAATTCATGTTATATAGGTTACATTTGCAGCATTGTATTAATTTATTTCCACTCATTTCCACCTTTTTTAAATTATATATTCCTATTTTTAAACAGGTGATTTAAATAGTTAAATAATTCCTATTGTTAAATTAAATAGGCCTATGATTTTATTCTTATTATTCCAAGCCTATGACATTTTTACAGCAGACAGTCATTAGACTGACCATGTGAGTATATTCACAGGTGCACAGGATGACAAAACTCGCTCCTCCACCGGGAATAAATCCCCATCCGAATGCACAAGTTTTATCACTGAGGTGGCATGCAAATGTATTTTCACAGACGTCCACATGAGAAACAATTACCATCAGTATAGGGCTTTAGACAGAATTTGGCACCCCTGGTTTTTAACTATTTCATTGCCTTTAAAGGATCTTTCAGCAGCCGTCAGTTCTCACCTCAGTTTTAAAAAATGCTATAAAAGTTGGCGTGGTTAAGCTGCGGAGTGGAGGAGGATGAGGGGGGACTAAATCAGAAGCCATTGCTCTGTCAGTCAGTTTTATTTCACACTCAGTCAAATCATCAAAGTTTCTTAAAAATATATAATTACGCAACACAATATACACAATAACACAAATACATAAAGTACATATCCTGTGCCAGCTGTCATTTATTGCACAAATAAACGCACAGCCATTCGCATGTTCTCTGAATAGAAAATATATACGAACATGCTGTTGCGTCTGATTACTTTTGAGACTTATTTTGCAGTGTTTTATGAGCCGTTTGATCAGTTAATAGGTCGTAAAGAGCAGTTACACTCAGTGTGGATGAATCACATTTGTTTCGATGATTACTGAGGAGAACTTATGCAACGCAGAAACTCTTACAAAGCCAAAACAAACACTCGTTTTTGATCCATTAATGCATCACTCGCTTACTGAATGCGATCTTACTCTTTGAAGCGCCTGTCAATCAACGCATGCCGCTGTGTTAAGCAAGGCATTTTCTCATAGGATAAGGAAACACAGACTCAAGAATAATTATGAGACACAGATGAGTCATCACCGTTCTATAGTACGAGAAAACATCACATTCTGTACAAAGATTCATTTAAACCCAGAAGTTGAACATAGCGCAAAAAGGTTTAAAACGAACTAGTTTTCCTACGATCAAAACGAATAGACGTTAACCTTGACTTCTACGGTGCTCATAACAATCATAACTCAAATCTCAGAAAATTTGGTTTAGGGTTTCATGACCCCTTTAAGTTCCACGGGAAGGCTGATTGATGAAGATGAGCTACAGTATCCAACTGTATCAGGTTGGATCTCTCATTGTTAGTAGCCATAACTGTTCATTTTGTTTCTTCGCCAATGGTCCCTTCAACTCGTGTTGCTAGAAATTGTCAACTCTCAAATAAAAATGCATGGTATCTCATCATTTAACTGAGAGAAAATATTGTGCAGAAAGTTTGCTATTGTGTCTGTAAAGGTCACAATTAGGACACCTTTCTACCTTATTCCAAAAGTTTTTATAATAGTACCTTCCCAGGAAGCAATAGCTGTCATTTCACAGTCTCGGTTAACTATAGACCCCATGTAGTCGGGCTATGGGTAACCCACTTCTAGCTAAAATAACCTTGATTTTGTTTACAGGTCCTTTTTGCTTAAATGACTTGCGAGAGGTTTAATATTCTATCATGGAAGCAAAGTCAAAAGTGATTGCAAGGTGTTTAGTTTCTATTCTTTAACATGTTCATGCTCTAGGTGATTATTCTTGGGATTTGGTTTGACGTCTCTTAAATGTTCACCAACAGCCCAAATTTTGCCTCATCTTTTGATCTTTTAAACGCAAAATTGATTGCTGGGTAGGACTGCTACCTTAAGGGTACATATTACTACTCTAAAGTACTAATAAAGTACTTAAACACACTTTTTAACTTGGCCTAGAGAAAGTACAAAAATGTTCTTTTTAGAGTACGACAAAGGTAGAATATTTAAAAAACAATTTTGACAGTGTATGTCGAAGCTTGTCACTGCCAGTCTGAATGCCCTTTAAGAAACTGCCGAAACTCAGCAAAACTTCAGCCTATGTTTTTAGGAACTTTTTAATATCAAGCAGTGGGTTTCCAATGTTTCATCTGATTTGGCATTTTATTGCTATTTGTGTTACTTTTGTGAAGTTTGATGTGTGTTTACAGTTTTTTAAGCAATTTCCTCACTCACTTTGCACACTTTGGTGTTATCTAATAGCTCCTCCCGCCATCTGCGGTTAGCATGCCCGCATCCAGGGTTATGACATCTGCTCAGATAGGCAGATGTTAATTTCTCCGTGATCTCTCTCACTCTACAGGCTCTGTCGCATCTTGTAAGCCTGTTAAACCTTGCTAAGAGCGATATTTAACATGCCTGTCAGACGTCACCCTGAAGGTGTGGAATTATTAAAAGATCAGACGATGTTGGCCCAAAATGTGCATCCTTGAAGTAGGGGTTTAGGTTTTGATAAACACACGTTGTGAATGTAATACAGATTAGTCCTAAACATTGCAATATACCAGTTCAAGATGTTTTCGAGTGAGGTAGTTGTCGATTTGCCAACGTCACGCACTTCTCTTTCTTTCATTTGTTCTTTTGTTCTCCTTGTCTCACTTTGGTCTCTTTTTTTTTCATCAGTCGTATTTATAGCAAAACTGCAATTAAAACTTCAACCTCCCACCAACGAAACCCTCTTTTCTGTAATTACAAGTGTGTGTGAAAAAAAAAAAAAAAAGACGACAAGGACTTTGTCTTTTTATAGACCTTATTTTATTTTATCTTTATTATTTATCTTTAAAGAGGTTTAGTGAGGGACGAATCAAGCCGTTTCAACAGTCATATGTGACTAATATCTCCTCCTGCCGTTGTGGTTTTCACCACACAAGGCCTTTGTATCCAGGCGGTGCTCACAACCTGCTCTTGGCATGTCGCAATGTCATGTCCTCCTGTCAAGGAAGGCCCCCTCTCAAGGGGACAGATGGTTCCGCTTGGGCCAATGGGAGTAGCCTAGTCCAGCCAGCATGAGCAAGGCAGCGGGTCACCATCATGTTTATTGGCTCCATGTTCTACTCGATGCATCCGTTGCTCAATTTCTCTCTCTCAGTGTTTCACTTGCTTATATCTGCTAAATATATTTTTCCCTCTGCCTTGTAATCAAATGCTACTTCCTCTTGGCAAAACTGTGACCACACCATACCGGTGATCTTTATGTTAAACCGGCATGACGCCCTTGTGGCAGCTTTATTATTAACCTAAAGATGTAAAAATTGAACCCAAAAGTCTGGTGTTTTTTCAATGACTTGCGGTGCATAAACATAAACCAGAATTTGAAGAGAGTTTGTTTTCCAAAAAGCATGGACAACAAAAGCCTCCTTGGCTTTTTAGATCCCTCCTCAGGTCGACTGGTGGCAATAGCAATAGCTAACACTCCCATCAGATGCTGATTCTCACTAGTAACAAGCTTATGTTTGTCAACCCTCTAGAGCCGAAGCTTTTTATAGGAGCCGGCGCTCACCTCCCACCGCTATCATTATCCGCATCTCTCAAGCTTGTCATCTCATGTAGTGACAGCTCATATTTGTTCCCCTTGTTTGCCGAGCACTGCCATTCAGCATACCAGCTGTCTTATTCGCACATTACCTGAACTTACGTGCAAGCTTATGGCAAAGTAAATGCTCCTCCAAGATGCTTGCTGATAAACAGGCAGTGAAACACTTAGCATGTCAGATAATAGCATGACTTCAATATGGCAATTTATTCATATCATCTCTGAGATGCTGTTTACTTTTGAACTTCATATGTGGGCATTTAAAAAAACAGTTTTGCTCTGAAGAGAGTGCTTTATGGTAGTTTATTTAAAGGGTTAGTTCACCCAAAAATGAAAATGATGTCATTAGTTACTCACCCTCATGTCGTTCCAAACCCGCAAGACCTTTGTTTTATCTTTTTTTCATCAACGCGATTTATATTTCTAATGAAAACGGAGAGGTTTCTCAGCCATCCATAGGCAGCAACGTCATTGAATCTTTAAAGGCTCAGAAAGGTACACTCTGAAAATAAAGGTTCTTAAATGTTTTTTTGGCAGGGTGTATGGTTCCATGAAGAACCTTTAATATCCAAAGAACCTTTCCATTGCACAAAAGGTTCTTTGTAGTGCAAAAAGTTTCTTTAGACTATAAAATGGTTAGAAAAAAATGGTTCTTTAAAGAACCTTTCACAAAACAGTTCTTTGGGGAACCAAAAATGGTTCTTCTATGGCATCACTGTGAAACCCCATTTTTGGTTCTTACTGGCATCTTTATTTTTAAGGGTGTAGTAAAGACATTGTTCAAATAGTCCACTACAGCTGCGACGAGTACTTTTTGTGCGTAAAAAAACCACACACAAAAAAAACTGTCTTTACTACCTTTCTGGGCCTTGAAAGTTGCTGTCTATGGATGGTTCAGAAAGCTCTCGGATTTCATCAAAAAAATTGTGTTCTAAAGATGAACGAAGGTCTTGCAGGTTTGGTTTCGACATGAGTGCGAGTAATTAATGACAGAATTTTTGGGTGAACTAACCCTTTAAGAGGGTGTTTCTTGTTGAAAACAAGTGTGCATGTTTAAAAAGATCAGAGGAGGCTGATGTTATCCCAGATCAGGTGAAAGGTTGTGGAGGTTGATGGACACCGAGTCGACCAGAGACTTGTCCAGAGCAGGCAGATCAATGCTGAATAACAAGAGACCGTGCAACATTATTGAACGGCCAAGCAAGCTGCTGCATATTGCCGTCGATCGATGCTCAGATACGACCCAGTGTCATCTGAGCCGAGGAGACCTGTGACTTGAGAAGGAAAGGGAGAGCGTTACCACCCCACCTCTAGTCACTTGTGTAATCCTCTGAAGTCAGAAGGAGGAATTCAGGGTCTAGCTCCATGCAGAGTCATTAAGTGCAGAGTGAATCTTTAATTTTCTCCAGATAATTTACATTTTATTCATTTGACTTAATCAACAGTGACATGCAGGCATGTGTTTATCAGTATGTGTGCTTACTGTAATTCAAACGCATGACTCTTGGCATTCCCAGCACCTTGCTTCATTGGAACTACAGAAACATCAACTTAATTATAACCAATTCTGTATTAAAGGCACAGTATGTAACTTTCATTACATACATTACATGTAGAGCTCCGGAGCCTTTATTACGCTCGTATGCCACAGTCGGCCGTTGCCGCTGCTTTCATTTTGTTGTTTATTTTACAAATAAAGTTACGGTAGTCTCTGAACTACGTTTGATCACTTCTACTGGTCATTTTATTTTACAGTTTAAAATTGTAGGCTAATTTAGCACTGTTTTACATGGTCAAAACAATTATAATGAAAAATTGCGGTATGTGTTGAAGTTTAAGTTAACGTTACTCATGTTAAATAAATGTGCGATCGCTCGGTGGCTGGTATGAGACACTTGTTGCACATTGCAGTAAGTTAGATCGATATTAGAATATCATAATAATAAAATCTGGGTGACTTTGGTGCTATAAAAATATATTGTATAGCAGAGAAAATTCTGTATTAGTCTTACTACAAATAAAGCTAATACTGTTTTTGCTATGTTAGCGACTTTACGAAATAGCATTGTCTCTGAGACATGGTACAAACAAGTTATTCACAGTAAATCAAGAACACGAGATTCAAAAAGGGCTAACCGTGTTGAGCTATATAACAATGATTCATTTTCTGTCGATAAAATTATCCAAACAGTTGCTCTCCTGTCTAATAAAACGCATAATATATCAAAGTTGTTTCCATGGTCTCTATAAAAGTAATTCACGAGTTCGTTTACCCATATACTCTTTAGCTGATAAGGTTTAAACATATTTGGCTTGCTGTCCACGGTGGAGGGGCTCGAGGGCGCTGCTTCAACTCGAGCTTGGATTTACCCCCCCCCCCCCCCCCCCCGCTTTGCGGTTGATTGAAAGATTAGATGGATTCACGCCTCTTGAACTTGCGTTTGTGTACGTTGCTAATTGAAAGATTAGATGGGTTCACTCCTCCCGAAATTATGTTGTGAACTTCACAAATTGTAATATGACATCACTGACAGGAGACATAATGAAACAGGCCATTACACTGGTTAAAATTGTGGATTTCTCTGGATTTAAACATTCTTGGAAACATTTGGGATAATGTAAATACACAATTCAGCGACATATATAACATTGTTCTAGTGGCTTTTGGATGTTTTAATCCAAAAATCTTACATATTTGCCTTGAACCTTTTCATACGCAAGTTGTACTTTTTTTGCTTCCCCTGTATGAATGATTTATTGTGCGAATGTTAAAACGCGCTAGAGGGTGACAGAGTGCAGGCGTGTAGTTTAGACAATTCTATGCTTTTTCAAATACAAACATTCTAAAATGCAATGAACAAAAACAGGAAGTCACAAATTACTTGATAAAGGGGCTTTATTTATTGTGCGTTTGTTTGTTTATTGAGTGATTCATTCTTGCCACCATAGACATCAATGTGTAGATACAATTTGTTCTTCTATCATTTTTTTTATAATTTGTGGTAGTAGTAGTAGTAGTAGTAGTGCTGTTGTTAGTGTTATTCTTATTCGTATTAACCTGAAAAAATGTAATGACAGCAATTAATCAGTGTCATCTAAAAAAAAAAAAAAGTTTATTTATGTATTTTTGTCACCATATTATGAGGCATACATACATTTTGATTGTGTTTTTATTGTTTGATGTTTGTAACATTATCAACAATGGTATCAGAAATTATGCTTCCTTAGCTCAAATCGCACAATATATAAATGTGATGAAGTCTCCTGTTTATTTATTTTTTTTTAGTGGAGAAAAAATTATGTCTGTGAAAATGCCTCATAATGGCTGTAACATGAGCATGACCTCCCAAAAATGTGTACACGGCAGATAACTGACCTAAAAGGCCTCGCCTTTTAATGTTTGTTACCCATTCAGGGCATCACCTCATGCAAGCCGCCAGTGATATATGCAGGGTTTTCCTCCAGATGTGTTCATCTGTCCACTCTCTTTAGAGCTTCCTGTCTGTCTCCATAAATCCACACTCTCCCTGTTGGGTCTGGTATTCCTCAATTCCTCCCATTGCTCTTCCCTCGTCGCTCCTGTCAGCGGGCACAAAACCAAGCGCAGACATGAAGTCCACGTGGACAGCAGTAATCCATTAGTCCAGGCTGAGTGTCTGAATGCTGAATGTAATCTTTAGCATCAAAGCCATATGCCCGAATGAGCTGAGGTACAGACGTACTGCGTCAGTGCTACTATTATCGGAGTCCCCTACAGTGATCCTGTTTGAATTACGGTGTCAGTGAACACTGAGCCATCTGTTGGTCGCTTGTGATAACATAGATGAACTTGCTGCTATTAGAGGGCAGATGATCACTAGTAAGGGAACAAAACTGCAATGTACCCACAAAGGGATCCAAATTACCACTCTTGAGCTTTGCCAGTCCATCAGTTCTAACAACCCCTGGTGGCGAAGTCATCTCTGGTTCTTGCGGATCTCCGTTCAAAACATCGGGTTGCTATAGAAACAAAGCCTCTCTTGCTGAAGTGATGCTAGTTCAAATTTACCCCTGCGGCACTCTGTGGTATCAAGCTTCAAACAAGGTGCCTCAAAAGACTGAACAGATTTCTCTCTCTCTTTCTTCCTCCCTCTCTTTGTCCTCTCATCTCTCCCCTGCAGTCCATTGATCCAGGCCAGCAGTTCACATGGGAGAACTCCAACCTGGAGGTCAACAAGCCAAAGAACCGTTATGCCAACGTTATCGCTTACGACCACTCGAGAGTTGTTCTCACCCCCGTGGATGGTAAAAGTCAAACAAATGTGTTGACCTTTAACATTTCATTATGGTGACAGATGTGTGTATGCTTAGGGAAAGCATGCAATTAGCACAAATACTGGCACAAGTGGGCCAGCAGTTAATTGTCGTCTCTCTCTCTATAGGTGTTCCAGGTAGCGACTACATCAATGCCAACTACATTGACGGCTACCGTAAGCAGAACGCCTACATTGCCACACAGGGCCCTCTTCCTGAGACTCTGAGCGACTTCTGGAGGATGGTTTGGGAGCAGAGAGCCAGTACCATCGTCATGATGACCAGACTGGAAGAGAAATCCAGGGTGAGTACCAGGGGCATACGGCAGGACACAGTGATAAACTTATCAGCTACATAAAAAATAAATCAATAATTAAGACTTTAAATAATATATTTTTTCAAATTTTATATATATTAGTTCACAGAAAAAATAATTTGAAAAAATATATTATTCAAAGTCTTAAGTCCTAAGAGTCTTAAAGGACAACTCCGATGAGAAATGAAACTAGGGGTAATTAACAGATGGTTACCGAGTAGATCGTTCTCTGGGATGCGTTTTCATGAAAATCGAATGTAAAGAGTTTTATCTTTAAAAACAGATTAGCTTATAACACTAGTCTATGGGGCACACAGTAGTGAAATTTAATCACTAGTTAATACCACTAACAAGGCTAAAAATAGCCTCACACTAACACAGTAGCATAATGAGGGTCCCAACATGCAAACCGAAGCATTGAGAACTTTGTAAGTGTACAAACAGTTTAATAAGAAGATACTTTATAAAGACAGTACATTACGCGATCACGGACAGGCGCCATCTTGGAAAACAGTCTCGACTCATCGAGCGACGAGCGCTCTGCTAAGTGATGAACTGTTACTTGGAATCTCATATGGTCCGTTGTTTCCGGAAGAAAACACTGAAAGCAACAGAGAAAATAAATTAATAAAACTAAAAATGTCCATGTTATTACATTTCACAAACTTAATTCCTATCGACCAGCTCACTTAGAACAGCGCTCGTAGATCGATTCGTCGAGACTGTTTTTCGAGATGGTGCCTGTCCGTGAACGCGTAAGGCACTATGTTTATAAAGTATCTTCTTATTAAACTGTTTGTACTCTTACAAAGTTCTCAATGCTTCGGTTTGCATGTAGGGACCCTCATTATGCTACTGTGTTAGTGTGAGGCTATTTTGAGCCTTGTTAGTGGTATTAAGTAGCGATTTAATTTTACCAACCTGTGTCTACCCTGTGCCCCATAGACAAGCATTATAAGCTAATCTGTTTTTAGAGATTAAACTCTTTACATTCGATTTTCAAGAAAACGCATCCCAGAGAACGATCTACTCGGTAGCCATCTGTTAATTACCCCTAGGGTCATTTCTCACCGGAGTTGTCCTTTAAAAAAAAACATCCTTGATTCTGTTTTGGTAAAGTTTTGAATAAAGTGTCTCATGCTCACAAAGGCTGTATTTATTTTTTAATTAATTTTAATTAATTATTATTAATTTTGCAAAATATTATTGGGATTTAAAATTAAAATAAAAATCTATTTAAATATCTTTAACTTGATTTAAATGTATTCCTGTGATGATTTCAGTTCTCAGTGTCACCATCAACATCACCAACATCCTTTAAAAAACATTCTAATATGCTGATTTGATGCTCAAAAACATTTATTATTATTATTATTATTATTATCATAAATGTTGAAAACAGTTAATATGTGGATACCATGATACATTTTTTTCAGGATACTTTGACAAATAGAAAGATCAAATAAACAGCATTTATTTAAAATGCTAAAGACATTTTAAAACATCATTTTACAAAATATGCCTGTCACTTTGGATAAATGTAATGTGTCCTTCCTCAATAAAAGTATTCATATTTTTTTAAGTGTACAGAGTACATAAAAAGCCATGTACAAAGAATGCATTTTTCTAGGTGTGAGGTTCCCTTCAAAATGGTAGCATGAGTTCCTACCCAACCGCAGTAAATATAGTACGAAAATAAAAGATAAAATACCATTGCCATCCTTTATACTGGATGACACAGTAAAATGGTTCACGACTCTCTTGGTGCTGTAAAACATCCGCCTGTGCTTGGCATTAAAGGGACCTGCGTTCCTATGATTCCAATCACTATGTGGGCTTTTAGCACGCTGTTTTGCCGGGCTCAACGGAGGGCCAGTGCTACCCATTGTTTGGTGAGGGGAGCGAGTCCGTCAACTAGTTTTCTGTTCTGCTCAAATGTCATATCTGACAGCACATAACCTGTAATTCCGCCCCCTGGAGAATTTGTGCACTCAGGTTTTTGTTGATGGATGGGAGGTCAGATGGAAGCTAAAGAGAAAGAGACATGTGTTGGCAGAGCTAGCATGGTAAATAAGTGAGTTTTGGCAAGGCTGTGCACCCATAAAGCATTACTTCATGGGTAAAGGGCGTCCCCAAGCCCTGTGATGAAAAACCTCCAGCAGAGATAGAACAACTGACCTAGTTTTAATACTGACAGGACCTACCATGAAGAAGAAATGAAGCCTACATCATTTTCAGTTGATTTTTATCTCGGCGTAGATGATTAAATGCTATACAAAACATGCTGTTTAGGGTGAATTTCTACTGCTTTTGTCTAATTTTAAATAATATTTTCGTCCACTCTGCTCTGATGGCCTTCATAAGAGTTTGAAAGCTTTGTCCTGAAGTACATGTGTCTCACCCCTCTGCCATAACTTAATTTGTCCCACTTTATATTAGGTGGCCTTAAGTACTACTTACATCAGAAAATAAGGACAAAGTACTTACTCTGTTCATATTGTATTGCAACACACTTTTGCTGATATTAAGGTGGGATAAGGGTAAAGTTATAGACAGGCGTAGTGGTATGGTAAGTTTAAGGGTAGGTTAAGGTGTAAGGGAAGTGTCAACAGTGTAATTATTTTACAGAAATTAAAGATGTAAGTACATGCAGGTAAATGTTCAAATGTAAGTATAATATAAAAACATGTATGTACACAGTAAGTGCATTGTATCAAATGATTTGTTTAAATGTTAGTACATAGTAATTAAGGCCAACTAACATAAAGTGGGTCCACTTAATCATTTTAATACTACAGTAAAATTAGGTAAATAATGCAATCGTTTATATAAACTAGATTTTTCATTTTACATGGAAATTGCATCAAATGTGAATGCCGCTTACTTGTGTTATAAGAAACACGCCAACTTTTTAGGACTTAAGCTTATTCACTGTGTCCCCCAGAGTTTATAAGTCCATACATACTATTCTTATCTCCATGAGTGCCATAACTCTGTCTGACGCACACACGGCTAGCCTAGCTTAGCACAAAGACTGGAGGTAAACGGCTCCATCTAGCCAACTGCTCAATAAGTGACAATATAACGCCAACATTTTCCTAATTACATGTCGTAATGTGTATACTTACATCATGTACTAAGGCCGATATTACACAGCGCCTGAAAATAGAACTTCCGTCAAAAAACTTCCGTCAACATAACCAACATGACAACCTGCTTGAACAGAGCAGGGGGGTTATAATAGAGCAGCTGGGGTCTATTTTCAGGTGCTGCCTAATATCGTTGCGCTGCTGCACCCATGGTTTTCTGTCGGCCTTAGTACACGATGTAAGTATATACATCACAACATGTAAATAGGAAAATGTTGGCGTTATTTTGTCACTTATTGAGCAGTAAGCTAGATGGAGCCGTTTACATCCAGGCTTTGTGCTAAGATAGGCTAGCACGTAGTTATGGCACGCACGGAGATGAGAATAGTATGTATGGACTTATCTAACTCTGGGGGATACGGTGAATAAGTCCCCAAATGTCGCCGTGTTCCTTTAAGATGAATAAATTATAGTAATAGGAACGTTGGCTAATATATAAAATATTCACATTGTATTCACAATAATTTTGCAGTCGATATAACAATAAGTAACTTTTATCGTGTTTTTATTTTAATTTATAATCACATCGTTATAACAGTATATACAGAGATGTTTGCTTAGAATATCAGATAAAAAGCAAGAACTATTATTGAATTATACATGAATATATGTGGTATTATTAAATAGAGAATTAGAGAATAAATGACATTTTTTATATATAATTTAGTTTAAATATTATTCTTCCTTGCATTCATTTAGTGACATTGTGAAAATAAACCTTTGTTATTTAAATCTTGGAATTTTCTTCATGCATTAAACATTTTGAATGTACATTCTAAAATGCTTGTTTGACTGAAATTATAGTGCCTCTGACTCAACCAAAAAAACAAAACACTTTTTTTTTCAGAGCAAATACACTACCGCTCTAATGTTTGGGGTCAGTAAGATTTTTTTTGTTGAAACAAGTCTTTCATACTCACCAAGGCTGTGTTTATTTGATCAAAAATACAGTGAAATAGTAAAATGGTACATTTTTAAATGTATTCCTGTGGTGACTACAGTCTTCAGTGTCACATGATTCTTTAGAAATCATTCTAATACCCTCAAATACACATTATTATTATCATCAATTTTGACTGCTTAATATTGTTGTGTATTTCTCAATAAAACTTACTGACTGACTCAATCTCTAAAACAGGTCAAGTGTGATCAGTACTGGCCCATTCGTGGCACAGAGACTTACGGAATGATCCAAGTGACCATGCTTGATGCTGTTGAGTTGGCAACCTACAGCGTGCGCACCTTTGCCCTTTACAAGGTAAAAAGTTGCTTGCCTTTTCCTCTCCGTGTAGTAAGTTTACGCGTTTTCAGCACGCCTAAACCCCTTCCACCCAATTTGTTCAAACAGAATGGTTCTAGTGAGAAACGCGAGATCAGGCAGTTCCAGTTCATGGCCTGGCCAGATCATGGAGTGCCTGAATACCCCACCCCCATCCTAGCCTTCCTGCGCAGGGTCAAAGCCTGCAACCCTCCTGATGCTGGACCCATGGTAGTGCACTGCAGGTGAGCGACGCTCTCCAGTCTTTCTTTTACTGCTGACCTTTTCACTTTATTCTGATCTTATAAAACTCTGTTGTAAAGTAAACAGTTGTAGGTTTGCTTGGTGGAATTTGTAGGAAAGGTTTTATACATTTAATTTACCTTTGTGTTTTAGTTAAAGGGTTAGTTCACCCAAAAATGAAAATTCTGTCAGAAATTACTTACCCTTATGTCGTTTGACACCCGTAAGACCTCTGTTTATCTTCGGAACACAAATTAAGATATTTTTGTTGAAATCGGAAAATTAATTTGATTATTCAGTATATAATGTAATTGTTTGTTTTAAAAAAAATCTCTATTGACACCCTTAGTTTTAGCATATAGTACACAGTTTGTTTGTAGTCTAACCGGTTTGTGTCTGTCAGTGCTGGGGTGGGCCGCACGGGCTGCTTCATAGTCATTGATGCCATGCTGGAGCGCATGAAGCACGAGAAGACAGTAGACATTTATGGCCACGTCACATGCATGAGAGCCCAGAGGAACTACATGGTGCAGACGGAGGACCAGTACATCTTCATCCACGAGGCCCTGCTGGAGGCCGCCACCTGTGGAAACACTGAGGTCCCTGCCCGAAACCTCTACGCCCACATCCAGAAGCTCACCCAGCCTCCATCTGGAGAGACCGTCACAGCCATGGAGCTGGAGTTTAAGGTAACTGAACCTTAATGAATAAGAAAAGTCATGTTTTCCTTATTAAAGTTAAAAATGAATAGTGCTTTTGACATAGACTATCAGTTGAAGTGGGTCGCCTCATGGGGGCCGCCATGTTGAGAACGTAGTAACAGCTGAATACTAGCCTTTTCATCTCAATAATAACATCCCTATTTTCTCACACACCTCTCACAGAAATTATTGAAACATGTCTGACTGCTAATAGTGCAAACTTTTGCATTTACATGATACGTCGCAGTATTTGTCTTATTAAAGGGGTCATAAACTGTTGTTTTATTGTTTTATGATGTTTCCTGGGGTGCACTTATAATGTTAGAATGCTTTTTACAGCAAACATTCTCATAATTTATATATAAAAGCCATTTTTCCTACCCTGAGTTTAGCCCTCTTTGAACGCTCTGTTTTAAGGGGCGTGTCTGCTGTTGAGAGTGCAGTGTAAATGCCCACTGCTGTGATTTGCTAACGTATTTCCATTTGAAATAGTATTGCTCTCTCTTTTAGAACGTTTTTACTAGTAAAGCTCTCATGGTTAACTAATCTTGAAAAGTGTTGCATTTAGTCCTATGGCATTATATTAAAATTGTGGCATGAAAGGTTGCAGGGATGAACATTGTAGCCGATCACAGACACATGTTGAGAGCATGAAAGCAGATTCTCATCAGTGCAAACATGATATAGTTAAAGGGGTACTTCAGCGCTGGGAAGATGAATCTGTATTTAAACTGGGTCATCAATGCAGTAGAAATGTGAAATTATTTTTGAATTTGGTGTCTTCTAGACTGAGAAAGGACAGAAAATGTATTTTTGTCCAATGGGGATGAAAGACTACAATTCCCAGAATGCTTCGCTGCCCTGTGAGGCCATTCCCAACACCACCAACTTGATTACTGTGACTGAGTTAGAGACACTACAATTAAAAACTGAACGTGTCTGTTCAATATAATGAGTGTCACCGCGCGAGTATCACAGCACTGAGCACTGACTGCATGAGTGATGAGAGCTGAGGTAATTGCGACTACACTCGCGGCATACATTCACAACGCGAGTTCAGTCTGGCGCGTTTCAGTTCATGCCTTTGCAAGCTTAACTTTCATAGAAATTAATTTGAAAAGTTAAAAGACTTACATTGCTCAACATAGCTCCGTTTAAATGAGTGCCTGTAGCTGCCAGCTGAGCTCTCTCTGCAAGTTGAGTGTGACCGCCCATCCCCCATGCGCGGATTCAAAACATGCGGAAATGGCTCCCTTTGCTGGCTGTAGTCTTTAGCCTTTGGGCAAACATTCCTCCTATGATGCAAAAATCGTCAATTTGCATCATAGGAGGAATTTTTCCAGAAATAAAATGCATAAATCTCTTATCTCAGGGGGATATGAGGGGGGAAAGCTCAATCATTTGAATATACTCCAGGGTTTCTACTGATACAAAGCCATATGCTAATCGCTGAAGTAACCCTTTAAGAGATTCGTTGAGAAACAGGAGTCGCTGATAAACACATCACTGATAAACTCTCCGTTTGATTGATAGCTGTAGCGCACGCTGCTCCAACGATTGCAATAACGATTGCTCGGTAGCTCGATCTGGTTTAACACCATGTAGGCCTGCGTGAATCGGTGGGCAGGCCTAAACAGACAGTGAAGAAGTAGGCGTTAATCTTCTGCAGAGGCGGTGCTTTGATGCCCACTTTGTCATTTGCTGGGCCTGGTGTCAATACAAGTTTTTATTGGACTAACAAGGAAGTTTTCAGTTCTTAAACATATAGGATATTCTTATAGTATGATGACCTCTTATATGTCAAAAGCTCAAGGAAAATTTCTCAGTTCATGACCCCTTTAAAGAAAACTACATAACTATTTAACTGAAATAATAAAAAAACAGACCTGGGAAAAATAAAAATAAAATGTTTTTCATTTTGATTTATTATATGTTAGGAACATTAACAATACACTGTCATTCAACATAAAGATGCCACAAGATATCAGTAACGCTGTGCTGAGAAGTTTAAAGCCGTTAAACATTTTTAATTCAAATCAGCTAAAATACTATACCACAAAATAATCAATGACAAATAAGCCCATAATGACTGTAATATCAGTCAGCACAATGTTACACAGCTGAGCGCACCTTCAGGTGGTGTGGTGCGCAAAAAATATTCTTCAGAATAGATATAAATGAATGTGTAAATGAACATGAATTTTCAAATCAGATTGCAATGTTTACATAAACCAATTTATCAGAATCAGGAATCAGATTGTATTCTTTCAGACTGACAAATATTAGTGCGTGTAAGCAACTAAAGACTCTGTTAATGTTTTATTGAAAATGTTTTACTATTTCATCTCTTAATAGTGCTATTGGGATATAACTGAACGCTGGTATATGCTCAACTCAGAACGGATTCTAGAAGTAGAAACAGCATCTGGTGCAAAGACTGGAGTGGGTACCCTGTGCAGACAGAGCTTGTAGTAGAGCCAACGGTCTCTATGCGCTCTCTGCTGATGTCCATCTGTGCTTTCTCTTCCCCGCTGCCAGTCACGCCCTTGCTTTCCCAGTCAGACCGTTATACCCACACCCCTCTCTACTGCTGCAGAGCTCACATTCAATTTACAATCACAATGGCACACAACTAACAGTCCCCCACATTTAAAAACATTTCTGTTTCACACTGTTTTCTGCTATAATGTTTCTGACAGCTTGTTTATGCTTAAGCCCTCTGAACCCAACGCTGTTTCCACAGAGACTCGCCAACTCCAAAGCCCACACCTCTCGATTCATCAGCGCCAACCTGCCATGCAACAAGTTCAAGAACCGGCTGGTCAATATCATGCCTTTTGAGTCCACACGGGTGTGTCTGCAGCCAATCCGAGGAGTGGAGGGATCTGACTACATCAATGCCAGCTGCATCGACGGATACAGGTAGCCAAACTGCTACAAAAACACTTTTTTTTTCAGAAATACAGGTTTTTATTTAGGTAGCTACTATAAACATATGTGTAACATTATCAATATCAAAATCAATATTCTATCAGTTGTGGGTCTAAAAAGGGACTGTGCAATTAGATATGTTGCATTATAAGTCACGCACAGACACACTTCATTCTCCATATATATGTATACAGACTATATATTGAATTCAGGTGTTCCAATCCCTTCCATGCCAAAGGTGTATAAAATCAAGCACCTAGACATGCAGACTGCTTCTACAAATATTTGTTAAAGAATGTGTCGCTCTCAGGAGCTCATTGAATTCAAGCGTGGTACCGTGATAGGTTGCCACATGTGCAATAAGACCATTAGTGAAATTTACTCACTACTAAATATTCCACAACTGTTAGTGGTATTATAACAAAGCTGAAGCAATTGGGAACAACAGCAACTCAGGCACGAAGTGGTAGGCCACATAAAATCAGAGTGGGGTCAGCGCATGCTGAGGCACACAGTGCAAAGAACTTTGTGTGGCCTTCAGATTAGCTCAAGAACAGTGCGTAGAGAGCTTCATGGAATTGGTTTCCAGGTTTGGAAATCATGGATCAGGGTTTACAGCTGCATTCAAGCCCTATGCCTCCAAGTACAATGCAAAGCATCGGAGGCAGGGGTGTAAAGCACTCTAGAGCAGTGGAGTCATGTTCTCTGGAGTAACGGATCACACTTCTTTGTCTGGCAATCCGATGGACGAGTCTGAATTTGGCGGTTGACAGGAGAACGGTAAAGTTTGGTGGAGGGGGGATTATGTTGTGGGGTTGATTTTGAGGGGTTTGTCTTGAACCTTCAGTCCCAGTTTAAGGAAATCTTAATGCTGTTTCATGCCCCCAACATTGTGGGAATAGTTTGGGGATGGCCCCCTCCTGTTCCAACATGAATGTGCACCAGTGGGTCCATAAAGACATGGATGAGTTTAGTGTGGAAAAACTTGACTGGCCTGCAAAGAGTCCTGAACTCAACCCGATAGAACACCTTTAGGATGAATTAGAGCAGAGAATGTTAGCCAGGCCTTCTTGTCCAAATTGTCCTTGTCTCACAAATGCGCTTCTAGAAGAATGGTCAAAAGAATCCCATAAACACACTCCTAAACCTTGTGGAAAGCCTTCCCAGAAGAGTTGAAGCTGTTATAGCTGCAAAGGGTGGGCCAACTCCATATTAAACCCTACAGATTAAGAATGGGATGTCATTAAAGTTCACATGCATATAAAGGCAGGCGTCCCAAAACTTTTAGCAAAATAGTGTATATACATACATACATGCACATATATATATACATCAGTAAGAATCAAATCATTTTCACAATTAGATTTAAATCATGTATTATGTTGCCGTTCCTAATAGTTACCAGCCAACTGCCATGTTTTATCTACTCACCAAAGCATGTGACATTTAGCTAGTCTTAATTTAGGCCTCTGAATCCATCTCTAAATAAATGCAGTGGTTCTGTTTACATCAGATGGCAAATCTCGTTCTTGTATGTGGTAAATAAGATGATCAATAGCTCCTGTTTTACTCCACTGCAATATTCTCCCTAAACAATGAGCAGCACGGTGTAGTTTGTCTACATATTTTCAGCCTTCACATTTTTTGTTGCCTTTCTCTGACAGCTGTTTATTGAATTACAAAGGGAGGCACTCTCAATGGGGCGAACGCTTGAGAAAATCAGAGACAGAAAAGCGAGAGAGAAAAGGCCAGTCGTGTTTGCCGTAAAGCGAAGCGTGGGCACGAAATGTCACAGAGTCTGTGAAGGAAATGTCTAGGGGCTTGATACATCAGCCCCTCTCGTTTGAATTAAAACTTAATGAGAGCTCCTCATGAGGAGCTCAACCTGTGCCAGTGCGTAATTGACACCACTCCCATTTCTGAAACCAAATGAGCTTCAAAAGCGATTCTTTGGTCACGTCTCCTTCTCTAGCCGAGCCTCTGGGTTCGCCTGCGCCGAGATTTGTTGTCTTGTCAAAAAGCAGCAATTAAGCCGCTTTTAAACAGCATGTTAATGTGATAAGCACAAAAACACGCTTGACCTTCTCGCTAGTTTACAAAGAGTTTCTCCAGTCGAGCGAACACGTCATTAGAGCTGTTTTTGTGTTGGCCTTTTTTGGTTTCGTGTTGAATTTCCTTTGATTGGGGGGTAAAGTAACCTCCAAGGAAGAACAGCATGATTAATATAGAGGTAATTCGGCTTTGTCAAAGGCAGTGTGTCCCCGACGTCTGCTTTGTGTTCTTCGTAGCAACATGTTTGTGTGTGTATGCTCTGGAATGAGTGGTCGTGGGAGGGAGGGAGGGGGGGGGGGTCTCTCTCTGACTCCTCTTTGCTCTTCATTCTGGCTCGTCTCTTTCCATCTCTCCTCTCTTCTTCTCTGCCGTCTCTTTATTTGTCGGAACAAGGCCCTGAGCAGACTTTAATCTCCCGGTTCCATGTTATTGCCTCGCCTGCAGCACCTTCATTAGTTGCTAACCCGTGGCACTGTTTGTATGAGACAGCGATGTGTTTGCTGTGTGCACATTGATTGTACACGCTGCCATAGCAAAGTACGCTGCTGCCACCCAGTGGTCATGTTAATACAACACCCTAGCACTATGTACTGTACATATGGTTAGAACAACAGATTGAAGGATATGGATTTTTCACAATTGACTTGTCTTTCTTAAAGGTGATGGAAGGGAATGTTTTAATAACTTCTGCAAGCATTTGAATTAGACCACCACCATTCCTTCAACGACACGCCATCTTTTAAAAAAAGACTAAAGACGTATCAGCAAACACGGAACATGATTGATAGGCAGGGAGCGATTCTGATGGGCTAAAAAAGTGTTTTTTTAAATGTATTTATTTATTTGTATTACTTACAATTACTTGATTTCTCAACAACTGCAAATAAAAAATAAAAAAGAACATGCTAACTGCATTACTCTCCAAAGTGACTATAGATGTCTCATCCATATCACATCCATTCCACAGGTCACACTGTGTTGTTCCTATGCAACAAACACTCAAAGTAATTTTTCATAACATATTCAGAGCACAAGCATAAAAAATTATGCTTTAAATGATGTTTATTATGCATATTATGTCATAACACTACACACAACTATTTATTTCTTGTTCACATAAAAAAAATGTATGTTTTTATGGGTGAGAATAAACATGTTTTTCTAAGACTTTTCTTGAAAGCATTGCCGCACACACAAAAAGAACAATTAAATGATATTTTACCCAAAAATGAAAATTCTGCCATGAAAACTTTCAAGTTGTTCCAAACCTGTATGAATGTCTTTCTTCTGATGAACACAAAAGAAGATATAGTAAAGTATATGGGTAGCCAAACATATGCTGAGCCCTATTGATTTGAGAAAAATCATTGAGAAAGAAATTACTGTGGGGTCAATGGGGCTCATCAACTGTTTTCATTAGTTTAGTGGCGATAACAGTAAGTCCAGCTTTCTGAAGCATTTGTAGAATGTTCTTCCTTGGTCCTACTTTATATCAACCCATCGTTTAGATGTGCTGCTGCATATTGTTCACATCCAGCAAGTACACTACCATAAATGTCTGGATAGTTGCTGGTGCTCTGTGTAAACCAAAAAGCATTACTTTATACTGATAAAGCCCTGTGGGGGCACAGAATTTTCGTTTTTGGGTGAACTGTCCCTTTAAGAAATAATCTACTAGTCCATTTCATATATATAGGCAAGACAGTTATTTTGAAGCCGCTGTCAAGGTCATGTGATCATTCTGGCTTATATGCATGTTTTGCATCAAGGTCTCAACAGATGTTTTTGTGTGTGTGTTTGTGTGTGTGTGTGCACAGACAGCAGAAGGCTTATATTGCCACTCAAGGCCCTCTAGCGGAGACCACCGAGGACTTCTGGAGGATGTTATGGGAGCACAATTCCACCATTGTAGTGATGCTGACCAAACTCAGAGAGATGGGACGGGTAAGAGCACGCTCGCCCTTTTAACTTGCATCCTGCTGTTTTGATCAGAAATAAATTCCAATTTTCCCACATCTTGCAGGAGAAGTGCCATCAGTACTGGCCTGCCGAGCGCTCTGCCCGCTATCAGTACTTTGTGGTGGATCCCATGGCTGAATACAACATGCCCCAGTATATCCTGCGAGAGTTCAAAGTCACAGATGCCAGGGTACGTGCATCTCTCACCTGAAGGAATCTGCCAGAGGAGCGTTATTTGTGTTTGTTATTTCATATGAATGTCACTCAGTACGGGACTTGAGGGCACCGCTGGGGTGTGTGAGCAATCTGTTGCTGGTGGCGGATGCTTCACTCTCACATCCTGCAGCTTGCCTTGGACTTCAGAGCTTTCTGCCAACTATAAATAGTGGCAAGGTTATGAATAAGCTTGTAGCTGTAACGCATACACACACGGTCATAAACTGAGCATATGGACAGAGGCTCCCTTCTGCGCGCGGTCTGACCAGCTGTTGTGTGCGTATGTGATAGTGAAATCAGCAGCCTAATAAACCGGTAATTCTTCATTCCCTTCAGGACGGTCAATCCAGAACCATTCGGCAGTTCCAGTTCACTGATTGGCCAGAGCAGGGAGTGCCGAAAACTGGAGAAGGATTCATTGATTTCATTGGCCAAGTTCATAAAACCAAGGAGCAGTTTGGCCAGGATGGACCAATCACTGTGCACTGCAGGTATGCTGATCTGTGACCGGACAAGTCTGAATGAAACTATGGATAGCAAAATGTGTGAGGGATAGTATACAGTCAGCGGATCAGCGTCACACTATAAACCCCAACATGAAGCAGAGCGGTCTGCCTGGTGACACGCTGATGGGGGTTTATTTTGTGATAATGACCAACTGACTGTACTGTAATCCTGCTTATTACAAGGCTATTTAAGACTTAAAAAAGGTATGGGTACATTTATTTGCAAGGTTCATTTAGTTTTTTAACATTTTATGTAATTAACCTTTTATTACTTTGTATGACTAATGAATAATTTGTAATAATAAATAATAAGCAATTATGTAATAAATATTTGTATGCATTTTTAATTAATTAATACTTTTACACTTTTTCAATTGTATTATTTATTTTAATTTATAACATTGCATTTAATTAGTTATTATTTTAATGTATTTTTTATGTTTTAAAATGTTATATAAATAAATTGTTCTTAGTTTACTTTCTATCTTTTATACATTTTTAGATTTAAAATAAAATTATCACTTATTTTAATATAATCATTTGTAATAATACACAATTTCTTTATTACTTTTATTTAATATTTTTAGTTTTGCAAAAAAATGTAAATGTTGAATTTTATCATTTTGAGATTTGATTGAATGATTCATTTAATTTTTATGAATCATAAAATTTTCATGAAATTTAATTAATAAAACATTTTAGTTATAAATTGTATAATTTAATTTAAACATTTCAATCAATTATTATTTAACATTTTATTTCATTAGATTACATTTGTACACATTTTTTTTTTTTTTTTTTTTTTTATTCATTTAATTTCTATGGCCCTGTTTACACCTGGTCAATTATCAGGTCAATCGGCTCACAAGTAGACAAGGACACATACCCGTTTACACCTGGTGTCTCTTTTGTCCACTTACAACCACTTCTGTCCTGATTTATTCGAGGGGAAGGTCTATGGGATTTTTCAGATCTTTCGGTCTAACGGACAAAATCACTTGTGCAATTTATATTATGAACACAAAAGGAGACGACAGGATAACACAGAGAGCAGGAGCTTCCGTTTCTGCTCTGATACCAGCAAGACCACGGCGAACGCTGCGAGTGTGTGTTAGAAAGCAGGAATTGTAAGAGAACAATGTTCTTTGTACATGTTTTCATCTTCAAGCCAAACTTGGGTCTTAAGCCTAGCTAGCACGCTTCCTATAATGTTCACGTGTTGGCTCAGTAGGCGGAGAGTAGGTAGCCTTTAGTGGCTTTTCGATCGCATTCGGCCACATGAGCGTTTACACTACAAAAGCAATCCAGCCTAATGTGTTTTTGAATACCACTGGAAATGGTCGAAAGTGTACAAGCTTAAAGGCGTTTTAGACCCTGTGTACATGTGTAATCCCGTCGACCAAATCGCATCTTAATACCAGGTGTAAACAGGGCCTATCACAGCCTCACAAACATCAGACAGCAGGTTAAGTTAACGGTTTCTGTTTTTCAGTGCTGGAGTGGGAAGGACAGGTGTTTTCATCACTCTGAGTATTGTCCTGGAGAGGATGAGATATGAGGGTGTGGTGGATCTGTTCCAGACGGTTAAGACCCTGCGCACACAAAGGCCTGCCATGGTGCAGACAGAGGTACCACTTGTCAAATAGGCCTTTAAAGCTGCTGGTTTAGACTTAGATTACTTAGAATTACTGATCAGACACCATTCCTTAAAGGGTTAGTTCACCCAAAAATGAAATTGATGTCATTTAATGATGATAATGACCCTAATGTCGTTCCACACCCGTAAGACCTCTGTTCATCATCGGAACACAGTTTAAGATATTTTATATTTTAGTCCCAGAGGATATGCAGTCAATGCCCACTATACTGTCCATGTCCAAAAAGGGATTAAAAACATGGTGAAAGTCGTCCATATGTGACATATCTTAAACTGTGTTCTGAGGATGAACGGAGATCTTACGGGTGTGGAACGACATTAGGGTGAGTCATTAATGACATCAATTTCATGTCTTGCTCTCCAACTGCATCCAAGATCTCCGATTGACTAGCACGCCAATGTTGTTCGTAGAGCCTAGCGTTATTTCTCAGGACACCTATTTCAGTGGTATCTGTCATGAACATTCTGTCTGTGTTATTAGTTAAGGAGGCACATGTTTCTCACACTGATGCACGCTGTGTTTCCCCTGCAGGACCAGTACCAGCTGTGCTACAGAGCCGCTCTGGAGTACCTGGGGAGCTTCGATCACTATGCAACGTAACCACTCCTGGACCACAGCCCTCTGGTACAACTCTTCAGGAGTGCACCAAGTGTTCCTTCTGAGCCACCGTTCCCCCACCCCATCCTGTACAGAGATCTGGGGGGGTGGGAAGGGCAGGCTATCCAGTGGCTGGTTAACCAATCACAGCAGTCCATTATTGACTGGCACCAAGAGATTGCTTTAAGAAATATAGACAACTCTCTTTCAAGAAGCACCATCTAAAAAAAACTATATTCTAGTTTCTCTTTAGCGTACGCCAACCCACACTACAGTCGAAGGCTACAGGTAGCACTAATTCTTCTTTTATTTTCCTTCCTGTTTGAATCATGATTATCATTTGTTATTATTTTAAAAATTCAGTATGACAATATTGTTGTTATTATTCTTATTTAGAATATTTGTGTTTTTTAAAATCATCTTTTAACATCTTTTGTCTTAACGGCCTTTTCCGTGGGTCTACCTTTTTTCCTTAATTGGTACTGTTTTATTTTCTTTTCTTTACAATAGGTTATTTTAGCACAAGAACATGTATTTTTAACATGTTCCTGATACTAATACCAGAGAACCGCTGTTCTCTAAGCTGCTGATGGTTTGTTTTTGTTTTGTTTTATTTTTGTTATGTATAATCGGTCTTATTGGGCTAAAATGAGTGGGTTCACTTTTGGAGAAGCCTTTAATATTCTGTCTCTGTCTCAATGATAAAAAGAAAAATCTCCAACTGTGAGATGTAGGCCCTACATGTTTGGGTTTGTGGTACTAAATAAAGCAAATCAATTAATGAATAAAATCAGCACTGTACAGAACTCGGTAGGGGTTTAATGTGATTTGCGAAGAATAAACCTTCTGACTGGAGCGCGTTCACTGTGAGGGACGTTACCGGGAACCGAATGCAATCCTGAAGAAATGTGCCCCTCGCACCCCGCTTCTCTGTAACATTTGAAGACCTGATATTGAAATGAGACCAATCACCATTGGCAACCTGTACAGTATAAACTACTCCCCAGAGGGAGAGTCAGCTCTGTTTAATCCAACTCTTCTTTTTTTATACAGAACTATATATATATATATATATATAAATATATATATACATAAATTTATAATTATGAATAAATATGAATACTATTATAGATACAGTATATAAACAGCTTCTGCTCTATTGTCCATAATTCTCTCAAAACGTAATACTGGACTTTTCTTGATATACCAACATAGAGAAAACTACACGAGAGACTGCTGTGTGTGAAATCTATTCATGGTACAAAAGTTATATCTACTGTATTATCTACGCACCCCGGGTATTTGGCGGTCTCCTCTGATGGGATGGAGCAGCACAAGGCAAATTAAAAACAATTCCTACAGGACATCATTTCATGCCTGCTCGATTACAACCGGCATGTTAAAGGGAGACCTGGCCATACGTTCAGAATATGTTGGCAAGTTCATTTTTACCTTGTGAATGATTAGTGCTGTAGAGGTTCGATCTGTTGTATACACAGTCTGTTTTCTATTTGTTAATAAGAAAACTGGAATAAAAAATGTTGCAGGAAAAAAACTCCTTGATGTTAATAAAGTTCAATAATTGGTTTTTGTACAAAATATTGTCTCTGTGTGTGTTTCTGGACTGTTTGATTTGAACAGAAGACAAAATGACTTGATGTTAGACGTTTGTACTTTGTAAAGCAGTCGGTGATGGCTTTAGCTGTAATTATTAAAGCAGGGAACAACTTGTCACAATTTCTGTCGCAAGTATTCATTTAAAAGCAAATAATATTCAGTCAATTTGTGCACTGGGTCCTAAATTATAAGCAGTAAAACCTCTGTTTTGGTTGAATATTAAATGGTTAGTTCAGCCAAAAAAAAAATTAGCCCATGATTTACTCACACTCAAATCATCCTAGGTATACAGGTGCTGGTCATATAATTAAAATATCATCAAATAGTTGATTTATTTCAGTAATTCCATTCAAAAAGTGAAACTTGTATATTATATTTATTCCTTTCACACAGACTGATATATTTCAAATTCTTATTTCTTTTTAATATTGATGACTTTAACTGACAACTAAGGAAAATCCCAAATTCAGTGTCTCAGAAAGTTAATAATATTACTTAAGACCAATACAAAGAAAGGATTTTTAGAAATCTTGGCCAACTGAAAAGTATGAACATGAAAAGTATCATGAGCATGTACAGCACGCAATACTTAGTTGGGGCTCCTTTTGCCTGAATTACTGCAGCAATGCGGCGTGGCATGGAGTCGATCAGTCTGTGGCACTGCTCAGGTGTTATGAGAGCCCAGGTAGCTCTGATAGTGGCCTTCAGCTCTTCTACATTGTTGGGTCTTACATAACGCATCTTCCTCTTCACAATACCCTATAGATTTTCTATGGGATTGAGGTCAGGCGAGTTAACTAGCCAATTAAGAACAGGGATACTATGGTCCTTAAACCCGGTACTGTGTGCAGGTGCCAAGGCCTGTTGGAAAATGAAATCTGCAGCTCCATAAAGTTGGTCAGCAGTAGGAAGCATGAAGTGCTCTAAAACTTCCTGGTATACAGCTGCGTTGACCTCGGACCTCAGTAAATACGGTGGACCAACACCAACCGATGACATGGCACCCCAAACCATCACTGACTGAAAACATTACACTAGACCTCAAGCAACGTGGATTGTGTGGCTCTCCTCTCTTCAATAGAGAACATAACTTTGAACCCCTCAGCAGCAGCCCAGTCCTTTTTGTCTTTAGCCAAGGTGAGATGTGTTTGACGCTGTCTATTGTTCAAGAGTGGCTTGACACAAGGAAGGCAACAGCTGAAACCAATGTCTTGCATACGTCTGTGCGTAGTGGTTCTTGAAGCACTGACTCCAGCTTCAGTCAGAGGTGGACAGTAACTAAGTACATTTACTTGAGTACTGTAATTAAGTACACTTTTTATTATTTTTTCTGGAAACTTATGACTTTTACTTCACTACATTTGAAAGACAAATATTGTACTTTTTACTCCACTACATTTCTATCAAGGTCAAAAGTCGTTTCTGTTGCAGCTCTGAATGTCGGTGGATGATTTTTTCCTTCTTTAAAAGGTTTTTTGTTATTGTTGTTTCAGACAGTCTATCAGGAATCACTCTTATAGTCATACATTTCCCCAACATTTTTGAACTCTGATCTGTTCATAGCAAAGTGGAAGAAGACAGTTCTTAGGCACAGTGTGTGCACCCATAGCCATACTTTGAAAGTGTGTTTCAGTTTATAAAAAAATATCAAGATTAGTTTAGTTGGCATACACTTGGTGCATGTCTTATAAAATATTAAAAATATAAACCTCTGGGAGAAAGAGAAGAGTAAAGTTGGGAGAATATCAGATGTGTATCAGTGTATTGGATCTGTGCTTTCAGCCTTAAAGTGACAGCAGCTTTGTAAAGAGCTTTGAAACTTATATACAAGTATTTAAATTAGTTTAAGTTAGTCATATGCTATTATGTCAGATGGAGCATCACTATATGACTTAAACCATGATGACAGTGTGCATTTATACAACAATAATAAAATAATGCATTGGCATAAAAAAAGGAAATTTACTTTTATACTCAAGTACTTTTGAAAACAAATACTTCTGTACTTTTACTTGAGTAAAAGTTCACTTGTTACGGAGTAATATTTGACCAGTAGTACTTTTACTTTTACTCAAGTAATGAAGTTGTGTACTTTGTCCACCTCTGCCTGCAGTCCACTCTTTGTGAATCTCCTCCACATTTTTGAATGGGTTTGTGGTTCTGTAAACAGCCAGCCTCTTTCGCAAGGTATCAATGGTCGTCTTTTGGACAACTGTGAAGTCAGCAGTCTTCCCCTGAAGCCTACAGAATTAGACTAAGAGACAATTTAAAGGCCTTTGCAGGTGTTTTTAGTGTATTGGATGATTAGAATGTGGCACCAGGTGTCTTTTAATATTGATCCTTTTCCCAATATTCTAATTTTCTGAGATACTGAATTTGGGATTTTCCTTAGTTATCAGTTATAATCATCAAAATTAAAAGAAATACACATTTGAAATATATCAGTCTGTGTGTAATAAAAAAAAGTATTATACAAGTTTCACTTTTTGAATGGAATTGGTTAAATAAATGTCCTTTTTGATAATATTCTAATTAAGGCCTCCCCCCTTTCTCGTTTTACACCTAGGATGACTTTAGGAAGAGTAAATAATATTTTGTCATTTTTGGGTGAACTAACCCGTTAAGGAAAGCTGAAGCACTTTACAATGAGTTACTATTGCTTATGCTTCAGAAGGAAGCCAGCTTCAGGAATGAGTGAGTGACTTGTTTTTAAAAATGTGCCTGATCGTGTGAATATGGAACTCTTTAAAATCACTGAATCTGCTGAATCTGTAGATCCATGTCACTTATGTGAATGAGTTCTACATTCTAGTTGTCTACACGCTAAAAAAAAAAAAAAATCATCCATAAAAATAGGGCAGAATGTAGTCTACTCTGTATTAATTTAACACATTTTCTGTATACATTTTTAACAAGTGTTTTACCTGTATTTAGAATTTTGAATTTTGTGTTCTATGGTAGAATGTCAAAAAATAAAATAATACTGGATAATGTCTAGGTAATAAGCTGCCGTTATTTTTCCGTTATTTTACAGATCTTTTTTTTTTTTTTTTTTTTTACAGTGTACAGTGAACCTCTTATTTACAATACGGCATATACAATTAGACATAAATAGACATAAACAAACAGTTAATATAACGCGACGTGCATTTTGGACTCTTTCGCGAACGAAAATAGTTCCAAAAAAATCCACAGTAGAGCCATGCATCTCCGAGAAATTGTTACATGTCAGCTGCAGTACCCTTATGTACCAGCAGATGGCAGGCTCTGTAAGCGACTAACATCCCACTGTTATTTTTGGACTTAATTTCCCAGTATACGCTACTCATTAGTTAACCTATTTCACCTGTGTCTTGTTTTCTTTGTTTATTTGTCTATTTAAATGCCATTTGCCCTGTGTTCTGGATGAAGTATTGTTGTCTGTTGGTTTTGGTCATAGACAGTAAAAGAAATGGACACAGCGACCCCATTGACGTCAACGGCTAAATAATGAAGTCAACCTAGGGGCACTCACTTCCTGATGGCTGAGCGAACTGCGCAGGCTCAGACTGAGCTTGAAGACGTAGATGTGACGTGAGCCTCCTGTCTGACAGCTGTAGGTCTTCTAGTAGTTGTGGAAAGTGAAAGCTGAATCACGTTGTTTAAATATTTTCTCCCGTTGCTTTTGGCTCACTATGGGCTTCTCTTCATTCTTCCCCCTTGACTTTATCAGACTTTATGTCTCCACGTCCCCCCGACTGTCTCATAGACAGCTAAAGATTGCCTGCGAGCGTCTCCTCAGGTCTATACGGTAATTTCTCAACTGTGCGACAGAGTCGCGTTGGTTATGACGCAATCGTTAGCCTATTTTTACAAAAACAGCTTCTGCGGGGCGATAGTGTAAGATACAAGGTAATGGAGCCTTTTATGCATTGTCGTGTTTCTTTAGAAATAAACAATGGACAAATGGAGTCTTTAAACGTCTCAGATGTAAAGTTATTCACTGTCAAAGTGACTCAAAAATGAATGGGAGTCAATGGGATGCTAACAGCAGGTGATGGCTTGGTTAGCAATGGCAGCCCCTAGGGGTGGAACGCTTTCCGAGCGCTAGATTACCCCCTTGGTTTTGGTTAACATTCTCTGTTGGCATTTCGAGCAGTTCTTGTTTTTCTTAAAGGGACACTTCAGTGCTGAGAAGATGAATCTGTATTTAAACTGGGTCATTAATGTAATAGAAATGTGAAATTATTTTTTAATTTGGTGCTTTCTAGACTGAGAAAAGACAGAAAATGTATTTTTGTCTCATGGGGATGAAAGACAACAATTCCCAGAATGCTTTGCTGCCCTACGAGGCCCCTCCCAAAGCAACTGCTACTGAAACACTGGATCACTCGAATATGCACGATCATTCGAATATACTCCAAGGTTTCTACTGATACAAAGCCATATGCTAATCGCTGAAGTAACCCTTTAAGTTTGATTCCTGAGCCTTGGATTCTCTGTTCCTGTCTGCCCTCTTTGGAGTGTGGTGTATTTGGACTGATTATGTGCTTGACCCTCTGCCTGGTGTGGACTGACCTTGGGCAATACTTGTAGCCTAAATAAACTGTGTTTGGATTCTCACTTCTTCTGCTGTGTGCTGTCATTATAACACCAAATCATTATAGAAATACTGATATTTCACTGATTTTGTGTTTTTAAATGAATCGGTCTAATTAATAACGACTTGCTGACACTTGTTTTGTTCCTGAATGAACCAGCCGTTTTGAACAAATCATTTGACTCGTAAAGACATTGATTTGCCACCTGCTATATGATGCAAATGTATTATTTGATACATTTGTTTTAATACATACACTTTATAAATTATTATAAGATACAGAGAAAAACAATTAATGGCACAGAATAATCATATAACAAACACTATTATGCCACAACATTTTGGCAAAATTATTTATTGACACATTTTAAAGAGGTAAAACAAGAATATAATAGAAATGCTTAAAGGGGAAATATTATGCCCCTTTTCACAAATGTATTGTTCCCTGAATGTGAATACCCCCCATTTATTATAGCTTGTCAAATTTGCTCTTCTTTGGGTGTGAGCAAAATGTGCCATTTTGTGTGTCTCCCTTTAAATGCGTGGCTTGGATGCTGGGAGTCTATGGAGACTTTTATATTCGTTGGTAATGTTACATCCAACATACAGAACATCTGTCATGTTTTTTGCATTGTAATACTCTGATGTTAGATGATACAGCGAGAAATGGCGATCTCTGTGCTTCTCACTCAAGAGAGTTGAGAGATAGATAATGATTGATGGGAATTATTTAAAAATTTGTGGATTTTTATCATTATGGCATGTTGTTTACACACACTTTGGACACACATTTTTGTTGAACCACCTTATAAAGTGAATTTAGGTCCCCTTTAAGTAGGCATTTACTTGGAGCCTATCAACAATACCTCAGGCAAATCAATGGCTGAAATCATTAGGCTACATCAATCATACACTGATTTTACAATCTATAAATTGTTTTGGCTATTAATAATTAGCTATACTCTTCTAAGCTTAACTTTGTTTATGAGACAATGCATTATAAAGTGCATAAGCCATTATTAATGCATTATAAATACTTTTATAAGGCATTATATAATGGCTTTTTTAAAGGTCTGCCAAAATATTCTTCCATTTGATTCCTGTTAGGGCAGTTGCCATAGTTTCAAAAACGTTTAAACTAAATACCAATGGACTAGTGTTTTAAATAATTATTTGTAAATTTCAGCTCAGTATGTCTGTAACCAAAACTATGCAGGCCCACATATGTAACCTCACATAGCCTGAAATAACCTCACATGGCATTATAATTAATTTCAATGTGTAATTTAATGACAATGTGTAATTTATTTCTTGATTAAACTTGCATAGCAATATTTAAGGTTAAGTGACCATTCAAAAAAACTGAAGAAAAAACAGCAATGTACCAAATCACATCATATGAAGACTTCTGAAAATTAAACCAACAATATATAGGTTACCACCATCACAAAGCCATTTGAATGGTATAAAAAGAGGCTTTACATTATACCATTAAAATGACATACCAGTAGCTTACATAGGCTACGTGCACGCATGCATGCTATGCTAGCATTAAGATTTGCTCACTTAGGCTTTTTTATTTTATTCTTTTGGCTTTTAAAATTATTATTATTAAAATTCAATTTTTATTTTTACAATATTTTCAATAACCGTATTCCTGGAACACCACGAGACGTGTATGTGTATGGCAGATAGCAGGCGGGCTACTGTAAACGTGACAGTGATCTGATTGGTTATGGTGACTGTGGTTAGGGTGGACCAATAATAGTAAACAAATCCTGTGTGCGCGTGCGCAGTGTGCGAGTGCTGATGGAGGTTTGTCGGGAGAAGGATTTGCTGTTAGCTAAACATTTCTACAAAGGTTGAGCGCAGCTATTTACTGTTTTTTTCGACAGAGTCGGTAAGTATTTGCATATTACTTCCCTGTGATTTTCTGAATTCACGCCATTTCTATAATTCACCGTTGAAAAGCATTGTTAATAGTGGTAAAGTTGCTAGCTTCGGAGAGCTAACTGTTACCGTTCCACTTTCAGTCCTGCAACCAACAGCTAGTTTCCCAATTTACGCGCATTTTATATTATTTTGATCATTTGTACTTGATGTATTTTGCACACCCTGTCGTGTACTTTGTGTTGGTTGGCTCTTTTAATTAATCTGATGATAAATTAACGACATATTTGTACATGATGATATTTACGTTTGGCCTAACTCGTTAGCCTAGCCATACGACTTTTAAAGAGACGCAAGTGTTAGCCAATCAGCATCAGATCTTCTGAATACAAGGCGTGGCGTGTATTGTGTATATACTGTACGGGTTCCACTGGGAGATTATTAGAAGAGGTTTTTGTCTCACTGTCTAAGCCATATACGGCCTATTTGCCAGCATTTTCACAGGAAAGCTACTCGGATGTAGTTTCTCTCACGTGGTTTAAAGTTTTTAACACACTTCTGCTAAAACATCTGTGGTTAACCAAATTTAGGGGAAGTTTATTGAAACCTAGAAACCCAGCTTGACAATAATGTGATGACTGTGATATAAATTAAGCCAAAGTGACTGGTCGTCTGGGTAATGTTAATCATATAATATTAGTCTAAAGTCATCCCACATATTACATTACTAGAGTTTTCAAACTGTGGTCTGAGGGTTAAATAATTAAAATAAATGATTATATTAAAATGCATATTAATATACAAATTACATTACTTAAAATAAAAATGTGTAAATATATGCTAAATCTAGCAATGCAGTGCAATGTAATGCAAACTAAATATTTTTCAAACAATATTTTAGACATTTTATAATATTTATTTTCACAGTATAAATTGGGTTGTTATACAAGAAAATATTATGTCCCTTACACAAAAACATATTTAGTTGAAAACTCTTGTTATATAATGCTTTAACAACTATTAGATTGATTTTAATGTAAAAAAATACAAATTTTGCTAATATAGTCTGTTTTCTATAAGTTATACACTAAGAATACAGTCCCAATAACATTTGTCATACAGGTGCTAAGGACTCGGTCGGTCAAAATGGCATCCGACACGCCGGTTTCGAGGGGTATTATGACCTTTTACCCCACTAGTGAAGAGTTCAAGAACTTCAGCCGCTACATTGCGTACATGGAGTCTCAAGGAGCACACAAGGCAGGCCTGGCCAAGGTTAGAGGAGAACGCTACTCATTACTCATGAGCTGATGCTGTCAATGAGTCATTCACAAAATTGCATTTATTTTTCTGAACAACAGATTGTCCCGCCCAAAAACTGGAAGCCTAGGCGTTCGTACGATGACATTGATGACCTGCTAATACCTGCGCCGATTCAGCAGGTTGTGACTGGGCAGTCAGGGCTGTTTACACAGTACAACATCCAGAAAAAAGCCATGACTGTGAAAGAGTTCCGCAAAACAGCCAACAGCGACAAGTAAGTCTTGTTGGTTGACTCATTTTCTTATTTATTTTCCAGTGGATATTGATTATAACCGCATTGTTCCTTCCTTTTTAAGGTTTTGCAGCCCTCGGTATGATGATTTTGAAGAGCTTGAAAGGAAATACTGGAAAAATGTAACCTTTAACCCTCCCATCTATGGAGCTGATGTGAACGGGACTCTTTATGACCCGGTGAGTAAATTATTTTAAGAAATCTGAATGAATATTATTTTTGTTTGAGAGCTCTGATGTGAATAGGGTCATTGTTTCTTTTTTCGTGTCTTATGCAGGATGTCAAAGAATGGAATGTAGGGCATTTGAATACCATCCTTGACACTGTGGAGCATGAAAGTGGGATTACTATAGAGGGCGTAAACACACCCTACCTCTACTTTGGCATGTGGAAAACCACTTTTGCATGGCACACAGAGGACATGGATCTCTACAGCATTAATTACTTACACTTCGGGGAACCAAAGTCCTGGTAAATTGCACTTTTAAACCCTGCGGCTTTCAATGAAAGTCTTGAATTGATTTTGATAAATGTTATTTGTAATTCTGTCCCGATGCCTAGTGCTAAATTCGTCTGGAATGATCTTATAGGTACTGCGTGCCTCCAGAACATGGAAAAAGATTAGAGCGGTTAGCTAAAGGTAAACCACCTTTTCTGTTGTCAATTCTGCACACACAAATATTGATAAAGCTTGATTTCCTTATATGTTTATTGCTTGCCATTGTTATACAGGCTTTTTTCCTGGAAGTTCACAAAACTGTGAAGCGTTTCTTAGACACAAGATGACTCTTATTTCACCTTCAATTCTGAGGAAGTATGGTATTCCTTTTGAAAAGGTATGTTTTTATGATGATCATGAGGGCATTTTACCCAACTGATTATCATCATTTTAATCATCATTAGCAGACCCTATTATGCTTCCTTAGGATACACATGTTTACAACTTCATGTCTGAGGAAGTTTTGTAATGCCATTTTTGATCTTGTAGATTACTCAGGATGCTGGAGAGTTCATGGTGACGTTTCCATACGGCTATCATGCAGGCTTTAACCATGGTTTTAACTGTGCAGAATCCACCAACTTTGCCACAAGAAGATGGATTGACTATGGAAAACAAGCCATACTGGTAAAACATCTTCTTTCTTTTTTTTTAAAGTTAATTAAAAAAAATTTGGGAACAGTAATATTTTTTTTTCATTACACTTGCTCACTAAGGCCATTTGTGATGAAAAAAGTAATATTTAGAAATATTACAATTATTATTATTGTTTTCTATTTGAAAATGTTTTAAAATGTAATTTATTCCTGTGATGGCAAAGCTGAATTTTCATTATCTGTCTCCAGTGTCCCAAATGCTTATATTGGTCCTCAAGAAACATTTCTGATTATTATCAACAGGGCAGATCCGGGTGGATTTTAGCAGTGCCGTGTAGCCTCTTTGGCGTGTTGAATTGTATATATTTTAAAATTGTAGTCTTTTAAAAGGCATCTGAAATGAACTCAGTGCAGTGTAGTGGTGTCAAAATAACACTTCATATCAATACCTGAATCTGAAATATCTGAAACGCTTCTAATAAACATTTTTTCCAGAGTAGATGCACAATACCAGCTGCGCATCTCTCCGACAGCGAGTTGACACAAAAACCAACTCCCCTTTCTTTTTCTCTGGATGTATATTGTTGGTGTTATAGTGCTTTCGGCAATGGGATTGCGTGAATTGCACATAATTGTACTAATTCCTGCAGATTTTGTGCTCGCACCTAAAGTGCGTGCGTAAAGCTGCCACAGTACTAAATTGAGGGTTTTGTTTGCTGCTTGTTGCTATATTATTATTATTTTTCTTTTCAGTAGATGTCGTCCATTGACTACCATACTATTTTTGCCCCACTGTGGTAGTCAATGGCTGCCAAAATCTGTATGGTTACAAACATTTCTTCCAAATATCTTCCTTTGTGTTCCACAGAACAAAAACATTTATACAGGTTTGGAATAACTTGAGCGTTATTAGATGATGACAGAATTGTCATGTTTGGGTGAACTATCCCTTTAATTTTGTGGAAACTGATGCTTTTCAAAATTCTTTGATGAATAGAAAGTTGAAATCTTTTGTAGCATTATGAATGTCTTTACTGACGCTTTTGATCATTTTAATGCGTCCTTGCTGAATAAAAGTATTCATTAATTTTACAAAATATTACTGACCCCAAACTTTTATGCAGTAGTAAAATCTGCTTTCTAATCTGCCTGTGTCAACAGCATTTATCATGTACAGAAATGTCTGTACACAACATATTGCTTCAATCTTATATATATAAAAATCTTGTAAAAATACCAATCTTGTATATTTTTCCCTCAGTGTTCATGTAGGAAAGACATGGTGAAGATCTCCATGGATGTGTTTGTAAGGAAATTTCAGCCCGAACGGTATGAACTGTGGTTGGCGGGGAAGGACAATGCTCCCATTGACCATTCCAAGCCCACGCCTGAAGCAGCTGAGTTTTTAGGTGGAGAGGCTGGAAAGAGTGGTGCTCAGGAACTCTGCATTGAGAACCAAAGTAGTGAGGGACAAAAGAAAAGGTACAAAAAAACCCCCACTCAATTAATTTTTTGCATTGCCCATACTAATATGTATAAAACATGTAATAGCAATCTCAAATGTTGCCTTTTGCAATTAAATTAGCCTGGCCAAACAAAGGATAGGAACCAAAAGACACAGAGTGTGTCTGGACTTACCAGACGAAGTTCTTCCAAAGAGTGAAACAAACGATGAGGAGGCTGAATATGGCAAGAAGGGGCGCTTGACTCCATACACAGAACAATGCAGAGAGTATCACGGTATGTCCTGTGGTTATGGCCAAAATGTTTTTTTTTTACTTTTTTCTTAATGTTAAGTGGTTGGAACTCCTTTTGTTTTTGAAATTTCAGAATTGAAGGATGAAGAAGACCTGCTGCCACTAACAGGTTCGACCCATTTAAAGATGCTTTCAGGTTCTAGAAGTCCTGCATCTGGGGAGTGTGTTAGGGGTGAAGGTTTAAGTGCCATATACCCGGTCACTAAAACTACTTCTCTGTCTTCAGCCTGTACACAGTCCTTCCCAAAGCGTCATCTCTCTATAGCGTCTGTCCCTACTGTCCCTCACTGCCTGTCAGCCGTGCCACGGATTTCTACCAAACCAGGGGTGGCGAGCCTTCTCTTTCATCGGACACTGAGCCCTTCAGATGCCCTACAGGTCCATAGCTATGCAGCCAAATCAGCGCTCTCTAAACCTCAGCAACCCAAGACAGAGGAACTCAGAGAAGACCTCAATGACCCAGACATTCAACTAGATGTGAGGCCAGATACGCAAACTCCACAACCCCACGCAATTGACTCCACAAACACAGAGGTTGGTAACTGCATTGTTTAAGTGTGTGAAAAAAAGTGTTAAAAAATTTGCAGTTTGAGTGATTTTGTGGTCAAGTAATGTATCGTGCATACAAAAAGCAAGTTGGTCAATACAAGGGAAGGGATGTCACAATTCTCAGTATAATATTGAACCATTCGGTACGACATTCACAGTGGAGTACTCGCTTGTGAATTTCTTTTTTTTTTTTTTTTTTTTTTTGGGGGGGGGGGGTTGCATTGAATTAATTATTTCTATTCCTCTTCATTAAAATATTTATCTCAGTTTATTTCACCTCTTTTTGAGTGAGCCTGTGAGTCTACGCGCTAATATGGGCAAATATCCAATCATATGCACTAAAGTTAGGAGGTGTTTAACTGCGTTTTAAAGCCTTGTCGGTTAAACTTTTAATTCACGTTTTACATGGGCTGAGTGCACGTGGCTGTCAAACATGATTACTGGACTAAGTAGTCTTACTGCACTAATACTGTCAAATACACAAGGTTAACGTATATAAACAGTCGGTTATGTCTAAAGTGAAAGTAAAATCGCGTATGTCTGTATATGAGATGCGAGCCATCACACAGAACGCGTTTTTGCAGCGAGAGGCACCTTTTTGAATGGATTTCGGTTGGCAGAGAGCATTATGCACGCTGTTTATGCTCCCTGGGCGCCTCGCGTTTAACTGCCAACTGCACCTCGCGTTTTTGAAGGAGCGCTCTGAGCTCATGAAGTTGAAAAAAAATCAACTCTGAGCTGAAAAGTGCCCGGCGTCATTGCCTTTCTTTTCTGTTGTCCAATCGAATGAATGGAGAGGCGGGCCTTCCGTTGTGTTGACCGTTACCTTGAGTTGAGTGACAGGACAGCTGATTCGGGGTGGCCTAGAAACATAAAAAAAACTCGGCTCACTGCTCTTTTCTAATGAAAAAACGCCAACCAAAAAAGGCAGTGCAGTGCGCCTCACGTTTTTGAACCTGAAACACGCCTTCGCTGCATGCTGCATTCATGTGCTCTGAATTATCGTAATTACGAGTTTCCTAGGTAAAAATTGCACATGAATGCTCTCCCATTTCAAAATTTGAATGGGAGGAGCTCGTTATCACAATTTCAGAAGTGGGAATTATCAAATTTCTGATAGCATGTGAAGTCGGCATTAGCAGCGCAGCCTAATGATTGTAAACACTTGTCCTTTAAAGGGACAGATAAAAATTATGTTAATAAAGCAACTAAAAATTAAACTAAAAATCACTCGCTGCTCTTTAATAAAGTACAGTAGCTTTCAATCAATGTATATTGCATATTGAAGACTGTAGTTTTAATTTTAGCCTACATTTAATCATTCAAGTTCATTCTTAAGTGCTGCTGTACATCTCTGATCTGCCACTGTAAATCTTTATATATATTTATTTTATATTCTACAATACACCAGGAATGTGTACATGTTTTTTTTAATTAAAGTTAAGTTTAAGCAGAGTTTTTCTAGTCTTTTAAGTAAAATAAAGAAAGAGTATTACAATAAAAACATGTTCTCCTTAACCTCTTTCTGTTCCTGTCGCCTAAGAATAGAATAGCCAAAACGAACCGAACCGAAAACCGTAGTTAAAAACAGAGGTATGTATTGAACCGTGGACTAACTGTAGTGTTGCATCCCCAGTAAATACTATGAAATTATAGCAGGGTGATATTAAAATGGATGTTATGGTATCTGAATGGATATTAAAGCTGTGTTTTGTTTGAGTAAATTCAAAATAAGTCTAAAATTAATACTTTTAAATATTAATTTAAGTGAATCCAGGCATCACAACATATGGGATGAATATTTAATGTTTTTGACATGCGTTCCAAATCATGAATCGATACACTGAATCTATATACGCATCAAAATCCTTTATGTTATTATGTAATGTTATTAAATGTTTTTATTTTTTAAATAAATTTATAATTTTACTCAGCAAGGATGCATTAAATGATTATTTAAGTATTTTACATTTATAAAGTTATTAATTAAAATTATTAAAACCATTTTCAACAGTGATCTTTTTTTTCTTAAATGCATGTTAAATATATTCAGCTTTATTCACAAGTATGCCATCACGAATAATGTTTTAAAAACAAGCTCAAAAATTAAGCACCTTCACAACACGTATCTCCAAATGAAATTGAATTCTTGAGCACGGTTCCTCTTGCTTTTCTTCAGAATGAAATTGAGGGAGAGAAAGAGAATAAGAGCATGAAGAGGAAACTGCAGCCGCTCAGCAAGTTGCCATGCTTGCATCCACTGCTCAGAGAGAACTCCAGTGATGACGGTTAGGATCTGTTTCATGATCTTCATTTATTTGAGTGTCATTGTTTGCCCTTTCTCATTAACTCCTTGCCTCCACAGAGATTCAGGAGCCTCCAGCAGAGTTTGAGGAGACTGATCCCTGGGCCAGACTCCTAGCTCCCATATGGCAAAGCAGGCCTCGTGATTTTAGAGTTGAGAAGGATTTCAACTTCCGTATGGGCCAGCAACCTCCATACTGTGCAGTGTGTACCCTCTTTCACTCGTACACACAGGTAACATGCTATTACTATATCACAAAAAAGTGTATTACTCTGCCAACACGACAAGTTAGTCTCACTGGCAGTTTGATGCCGCCATTGGCTCAGAAATCACACACTTGCATATGTCTGGTGGATTGTGAAGACAACATTTTTTGTAAAGATGTGATGCAATCAGATGTAATTATTCCTTTATTTGTTAGCTGCTAATTAAATATGACTTGTGCAAACCTCTTAAAAAATGGTGCCCCGCACATTGCCGCTTCTTCCATGTAGAGTGATGTAATCCGTCTGAGCCAGTGCGGCTCTGCAGCTGAAGGAGGGGAGCAGAGGACCATGCCGCTGATTCCAGAGATGTGCTTCACCAGCAGCTCTGAGGGACACCTGTCCACCCCGAATCTGGATAAAGATGGCACTAGCCAACTCGTCAGCTGCTCTGTGTGTTGTGTGCGCGTACATGCCAGTAAGTTTGTCATGCACCGTTGCCACTCAAATGGGCCGTTCATATGATGGGTCACTACATTTATTTTTAAATGATCATGTGACACTTGGAACTTAAGTAATGATGCTGAAAAGTCAGCTTTTTAACCATTGATGGATATCTGATATCTTAATTGTATTCCAAAAGTTCATTGGAAATCTAGCAACTTGTGGTCATTTCTGATCAAAGCACAGGGCAAACACCAATCTTTTGTTTTCAGTAGATTCAGGATGCTTAAAGTTGTTTCCATGACATGAAGTTCAAAAATGAGTAGGATGGAGAAGATTCACAAGGAGTAAATGGACAGGATATTCTTAAGTCATTAACGCATCCAATGGAAATTATTGAAAGGAAAGCAAAAGAAACAAAGGAAGGAAGTGAGGTCTGCTTATAGCCCTTGGCCAGGCGTGTAGGTGTTATTTCGTACACTATGTTTATGACTTCGATATGATACCAGACTATAATACCTCGATACCGATACTAAATCGATACCACGGTTAAAAAACAAACAAAAAACAGATGATATATGATTAATATGACAACAGAACTTATTAATCATCGTTTTATTTTTTTTACTAAAAATTTCCTTGGCCAGCATGTTCCTGCCCTGGTTTTTGACCATTCCCTCCTCTTATTGCTATAATAACTACATGCCAATGTGAAGATCCTTACAGAGATCACATTATCAATCATGTTATCATTCACTAACCTTCACTAACCTCAGCAGTTTGGGATGACCAAAATCTTATTTTATGTTTTGAGTAATTTAATATTTTTAAAAAAGTAATCTGATAATTATAATATAGATTTCTAATTGTATCTTTTTTTTAAATAAGCAGAAAATGCGAATTACAAACAATATGACAAACTGTTCTTTATTCTTCAGCTACATTAGATCTATTTAACAGTAGCAAGTCAAGAAATAAATTAAATAATCAAATATAAAACCGCTTACTTAGTCTACACTCTATAATTTAACTATAAACTGATTCTTAATAAATATATTTAATTATTTAGCCAACCATGTGGTGGTTTTTCTATTTTTCATTGTTTGCTTAACATTAATCACAGAATATTAGGTCTGGCTTAAGACCTGCACTGATCAAAGGTATGTGCGCGCTTCAGGTCAGAGTCCGGTAGTGCAAGCACGTCCCTCGCCGCGCTTTTTCTTCTCATGTTGCGCATATTTCTGTCGCTTTCTTTGTCATGCTTTGTGCGTACATATTTAACTCTTCTGCTTCTATATATAAAAAAATAGAAATTTGGCCAGAGGCTAAAGACTACAGCCAGCAGAGGGAGCTATTTTCACGTTTTCAACCCACGCATGGGGGATGTTAGATCGCACTCACAGCACTCAATGTGTTGTAACTTCTTAAATTAATTTTTATGAAAGTTAATCTTTCAAAGAACTGAAAACGCGCCACACTGAACATGCGCTGTTAATGTATATGCCACGCGCAGTCGGGATTACCTCAGCTCTCATCACGAGAGCTCATTCATCATGGTGTAAACTGACTCCTGCAGCGTTTGTGCTGTGACACTCCCTCAGCGGCTAAATCACATTATATTGAACAGACACTTTTCTTTACTGATTGGTATAAATCCTATCCTAAGTTTTTTGTTACGAACGTTATGATCATATCCATGTAATTTGTCTGCATCATATAAAAAGGTAACTTAATGAATTGTGAATGTTTTGTCTACAGGTTGTTATGGTGTGTCTCAGGATACTAAGCTGGACGGGTGGATGTGTTCCCGCTGTGAAGCGAACGCCATTACTCAGGTTAGTTGTATCATATTTTTTTAGGCTTTTTATTTATCCCTAAAATCTCTGCAATTAACTTTTCTAGCTGCTAGAGGGCACTATCATGCGTGATGTGGTCTTTCTAGTTGCTCCCACTTTACCTCATTTGTTTATTATTCTCAGTGGTGTGACTAAGTGTTTGTCTTCCCCGCAGGACTGCTGTTTATGCTCTCTAAGAGGAGGAGCTCTGCAGAAGGCTAACAATGACAAGTAGGTACCCAGGAGGCTCTTTGGGAAGCCATTCATGGTCAAATTAATTTTCTGTATCACACATTCCTCTGAGATGAATGACATTTTAATGTGCTGACTCTCTCAGCTGCTGTCATGTTAAGGGTTTTACCTCAGGTACTGGTGATGTTAAGGGTTTTACCTCAGGTACTGGTGAAATCTGCTTTGGTTGAAAATGTGGTTTTGTTGCAGGTGGGTTCACGTGTTATGTGCCGTGGCAGTACTGGAGGCTCGATTCGTGAACATTGCAGAGCGCAGTCCTGTTGATCTTGGTAATATCCCACTTGAGAGATTTAAGCTGGTGAGTTGATGTAATGCATAGAAACATATAACACAATGTGAATGTGGTGCTGGTTGACATACAGTGGGGAATGAGGTTTTCTTTCAAACAACAGCTCGATATCTCACATATGGGAACGCCCCCAGGCCTGATAGACTATGGAAGCACTATATATATAATAACAGTAATCACAATGTATGATTTTTTAAAAACTATTTATTTGTATGATACAGCTGCAAATATGTATTTGAGCATCTGTCTATCAGCTAGAATTCTGACCCTCAAAGACATGTTGGTCTGCCTTTAAAATGTCCACATCCACTCCATTTATTATCCTAAAATAGATGCACCTGTTTGAGGTTGTTAGCTGCGTAAAGACACCTGTCCACCCCATACAATCAGTAATAACTACTAACATGGCCAAGACCAAAGAGCTGTCCAAAGACACTAGAGACAAAATTGCACACCTCCACAAGACTGGAAAAGGCTATAGGGAAATTGCCAAGTAGCTTGGTGAAATAAGGTCCACTGTTGGAGCAATCATTAGAAAATGGAAGAAGCTAAACATGACTGTCATTCTCCCTCGGACTGGGGCTTCATGCAAGATCTCACATTGTGGAGTCTCAATGATCCTAAGAAAGGTGAGAAATCAGCCTAGATCAACACAGGAGGAGCTGGTCAATGACCTGAAAACAGGTGGGACCACCGTTTCCACGGTTACTATTGGTAATGCACTAAGACGTCATGGTTTGAAATCATGTATGGCACGGAAGGTTCCCCTGCTTAAACCAGCACATGTCCAGGCCCATCTTAAGTTTGCCAGTGACCCTTTGGATGATCCAGAGGATCTGGAGAAATTCATTTGGTCAGATGAGACCAAAATATAACTTTTTGGTCATAATTCCAATAAATGTATATGGAGGAAGAAGATTGATGAGTACCATCCCAAAAATACCGTCCCTACAGTGAAGCATGGGGGTGGTAGCATCATGCTTTGGGGGTCTTTTTCTGCACATGGGACAGGGCGACTGCACTGCATTGAAGCTACACTGTGTGACATTTTCCCCCATCTAGCGGTGAAAAGTTATATGACCATCCAGGGAATAGTAGTTTCTGTTCCTCTCAATTCTGATTTCGTTGTAACTCCTATGGTGGTCGATTTAGTCCAAGATTAACATGGCAATCCCCCTCTTCACATTTGACACAGTGCCATCGAGTGTTAAAACGCGAAAGGTGAAGCTTGAATTTATGGGTATGTCCCTCTTTGGCTAATGTACTTTCAAGACGGAGGGGCAACATGGCGACCAGCATTCGAACCTCTCACCCGTATGTATTTTCAATGGCATATTATAAACTTAGTAGAATACTTTATTACTTGAAAGAAGTAAATATACATTAACACACATATTTTTGAAAGAACTAAGTGTTTTTAGCTAAGAATAAACTAAAAAAGTTACACAGTGTAGCTTTAAGGAGAGAATGACCGGGGCCATGTATTGCGAGATTTTGGGGAAACACCTCCATCCCTCAGTTTTTGAAGAGCAGAGCATTGAAGATGGGTCGAAGCTGGGTCTTCCAATATGACAATGACCCGAAGCACACAGCTAGGATAACCAAGGAGTGGCTCTTGATATGCTAAGACGCATATCAAGGTTCTGGCGTGGCCTAGCCAGTCTCCAGACCTAAACCCAATGGAGAGTCTTTGGAGGGAGATCAAACTTTGTGTTTCTCAGCGACAGGCCAGAAACCTGACTGATCTAGAGAAGATCTGTGTGGAGGAGTGGGCTGAAATTAGCCTGACAAGCCAGACCCACATCAAGATGTTTGGTCTGGAAACTCACCATTGACTGGGCTAAATCCGAGGGGCAGGATAAACGGTTGTCCGTCAGTGCTCTGCACGCAATTGGATAGTGCTACAACCAACCAGGACAACTTTTGGCATCCCTGTATATAAAACAACATCTAATTTAACGTCTAATGTTAAAACCTTCCTGGATTTAAATACTTTGGTCAGTTCAAGAATAATTTATTTAATTTTATATCATTTATTTGAAAGAATTAAAAGAGCAGTTTCATGTCTATCCTTGTATTGTTCAAGTGGTTGAGGTTGGAGTTTACAAAGAATTTAGTAACAAAAAATGCATTACATTTTAGAGAGAGTAATTAGTACTGTCATCTTATTACATTGTTGAATATGAGTAAAGGGATAGTTTACCCAAAAATAATGAGGTGTATATGACATTCCTCTATCAGGCAAATACGATAGGAGTTATATTAAAAAAAGTCCTGGCTAATCCAAGCTTTATAATGGCTGCCCAAAATTTCAAGCCCCCAAAAAATCATCCATCCATTATAAAAGCCAATCACTGCCATTATAATGCGTGAAATCATTTTTTTAAACTCCTGTTGTATTCTTCTGAAAGAGGAATGTCATATATACACATAGGATGGCTTGAGAATGAGTAAATCATGTTGTAATTTAAATTTTTTGATGAACTGTCCTTTTAATTTAAAAAACATTTTTTTAGTAACTTTTCTGGGTTTGGGTTTAGTCAGTTTATATAAAATGTATAAATCTTGCAGACTTTTGAATGATAATGTATGTGCATAGCAATGCTATATGAAGCAAAATATCGCAATGGAGCATTTTGTCATGCAAATCGTTGGAAAAATTGTTTTGTCACTATAAAATCTTTGCTATTCTGAGAACAGCATACAGATAATAAATACAGATTTTCTTTTTTTAGACAAATATGCTTGGACTCTGTTAATGACTGGATATATTTAAAATAATGTAGATATGTATATATATATCCAGATCATTAACAGAGTCCAAGCATATTTGTCTAAAAGAAAAATCTGTATTTATTATCTGTATGCTGTTCTCAGAATAGCAAAGATTTTATAGTGCAAAACAATTTTTGCAACGATTTGCATGATAAAATGCTCCATTGCGATATTTTGCTTCATATCATAAATTTCTTTCTAAATTCATCAGAATTTGTTCAGTGTTCATTTTGCATGAACTCAAGTCTGTTTCTGTTTAAAGTTTAATTTGTCAAAGACATAACTAGCAACGGTTTCTTTTCAGAAATGCCAGTTCTGTCGTAAGTGGGTGAAGAAGAGCTCTGGTTGCTGCATGCAGTGCTCACACGGCCGCTGCTCCACTTCCTTTCATGCCACCTGTGCACAAGCAGCTGGAGTTCAAATGCATCCAGACGATTGGCCATTCATTGTTTACTTCACCTGCTGGAGACACAAGGGCGGCACCCAGATCGAGGTACAGACACAAACATGTTCAGGAAGTCTATATCTAACATCTGAACAAAAGGAAATGCACGTAGAAGCCAGTTCACTGTTTTGCTTTGAACTACATTGACAATAAGAGCATGATGAGAGGACAGATTCTAAAAAGACGATGCTAAAGAGAAAAAATAAAATCATAAACGTATAATTGCAGATAGTTAGCAAAATATATCAACTTTTATTTCTTGTTGATATCAAATTTCCAGGCAAACTTAATCGTATTTTGCTGCAAAATTCAACTGTCAAAAATATCAGGCTTTCCTTGTATGATAATGAAAAAATAAATCCTCAGTAAAGTCTGCATAAAATGGAAAATCACCTATTTTCTAAGTGCATTTTATTTATCTTATTGTGAACAATTAATCCATGCATATGTTTTATTTATTTATTTATTTTTTACTCCTTGTAATTTTTAATCAAAATGTCATAACTTGATCTTCCATTGAATCGACAGACTTATTCAGAACTTATTCAGGCATTTTAAATTATTAAACTTTTCCTTTCTTTTCTTGAAACCATTTCTTTCAATCAACCTCAAGTTTGCATTCAGATCTGCCTTTCTTCAGGCAACAATAACCGATGGATTTTTTTTCATTTTCTGATTTACATCACTATTTCTCAAGGTTTTGAGAAGAAAACCTTAAGAAATCAAGCAAAATCGTATATTATTTATGTATTGAAATAAAATTTTTGAACAAAACTGCTTTACTGCTGATTAAACCAGAGACATGTAAAATGTTAAATAAATTATATATCATAGAGACCATTACATATGCCTTTTTATAAATTGTAAAAAAAAATTATGATTGTCAAATTCCATGGAGTGTGACTCCCTAAATACCTAAAAAAAAAAAAAAAAAAGTGCACGTGTTCAGTGTAAGGAAAATATTATTAGTTCATGTTTTACGGTAAGTGGCCTGTCTGGTAGGTTCAGCAGGGTGGAATTCTTAACTTTGAGCAAGTATTTATTTATTTACTTTCTTTTTCCACCATGACCTGTTCTTTTGTTATGCAAGTTGGTGAAAATGTAACAGCATGATAAGCATTTTGCTTGCTGTAAACCATTGTTAACACTTCAAAAGATGTAAATTTATCTGAGATGTCTGATCTCTGATCTTCAGCAGCGCAACAAGGCATCAATGCGGGATTTGGAAAAGGGGCAGAAAGTAATCTGCAAGCACAAAAATAGCCGATACTACCATTGTGAAGTGGTTGAGCTGACCAAAGCCACCTTCTATGAGGTTATCTTTGACGATGGATCATTCAGTGACAACCTCTTCCCTGAGGATATAGTGGTATGTGAGGAGTTTTGCAGTTCAAAGAAATGTTTAATGATCAAATTCACAGTGTACTGAAGCAGTGCTGGTCTTTATTTCTCAGAATAGAGACTGTCAGCTGCTCGGGCCACCATCAGAGGGCGACGTAGTTCAAGTACGTTGGACAGATGGCCTGATCTACGGAGCCAAATTTGTGTCTGACCATATCATCCCAATGTACCAGGTCAGAGGACAGCAAACACAGTTGCGCACATGATTTGGGTTGGAGTTCAACAAGATACTTCAGTAGATATTGTGTGTAACAGTCGGATCACTGTTTGCAGTGTGCAGGATAGTGTAACTTATAATGCAAGATAGAAGACAGACTAAAAATATGTACTGTATTCTGTTAAAGTTTAATATCATAACATTCACCACCATACCTCTTCGCATAATAATAGAGTGCAGTCATGTCTGTCATCTGTTTAATTTCAATAGAGGCTGTTTATGACTTCTTTTTTTTTCATGACATTGACCTTCATTGTTGTTGCAATAAGCCATGATGGGTCATACAATAGGTTTAAATTTCAGCAGCACTTCTATCTATCTATCTATCTATCTATCTATCTATCTATCTATCTATCTATCTATCTATCTATCTATCTATCTATCTATCTATCTATCTATCTATCTATCTATCTATCTATCTATCTATCTATCTATCTATCTATCTATCTATCTATAATGTTAAATAAAAAAATATTATTTTGCCCCCATTAAAAACAACAAAAGCTATTTAGATTTAAACCAAATTAAATACTAAATGTATACGTTTACTGAACAGGTTGGCTAGCCTGACAAGCCAGACCCACATCAAGATGTTTGGTCTGGAAACTCCATTGACAGAGCTCAATCCGAGGGGCAGGATAAACGGTTGTCTTTCAAACTCCCTCTGCACTCAAGGATAGCGCTGCAACCAACCAGAGCAACGTGAAGTGGAGCTAGTTGATAATTAAACGTTCGCCGTATCTGGTCGACAAAACTCTGAACACATCTTCCCTTTTTAAGAATGACTTCCTTGCCGTTCTTTTCTCAGAGAAAAGCTTAACTCCAAGTCTTCCAGAGTTGCGGTCAAAGCTGATTTGAAAAACCGCCGTTCGCCAGCTTCTGTGTTTACTAGTAGCACGCAAGTGCAACTCGGCTGTCATTATGTTAAGCCACGCCCACCGACTCTTTACACGATGTGATTGGCCTGACCAGAGTTTGGTTTTTACAGCTCAGAAGTGTATTGAGAGTTGCTAGACGACATTAGATTTGCTGCCGCTAGGGTGCGACTAGCTTTCTAGGCTACAGGTTGGGATGACCAAAATCTTAAATCATAATACGAGTAATTTAATATTTTTTTAATGTGTTTTTATAATTACAATATACATTTTTAGTTTTATCTTTTTTTTTTAAATAAGCAAAACATTCACATTTCAAACAATATGATAAAAATAGTGCTTTATTTTCAGCTACAGTGGGTATATTTAACAGTAGCAAGTCAAGAAATAAATCAAATATCAAATATATATATAAAAACTGCTCAGTCTTCACTCTATAAATTAACTATAGGCTACAATGATTCTTAATAAATATATTAAAGGCCTTTAGGTGTCTGCCTAGGGTCCAGATGTGGGGTGATGACATCATCTTTTCACAAAATATATGGATTGGCTGTACACACAAAAATGCAAGTGTGTCGTTTTCAGATTTATCCACTTTGGGAACAGGGCCCGTATTCATCAAGCTTCTTAAATTGCCATTTTAGTCTTAAGTGCTGAGAATTCAAGAATTCATATACTTACAAACTTAAGTATAAAAGCAAGTTATCAAATTTCTCAAAGCTAAGAATCCCTCTTACTCTCCCAGTTATTTAAGACAACTCGAGAGGTCTCTCAAGTGGTTAGGAGTTGCCAGTAGGGGCTTGTGATGGCACTGAGGAGACAGAGATGTGCACATATTTTTTAGAAGAGGAAGAATGTTTTTGAAATGTTTTACAATGAGCAGCTAATCAAACTTATCGTTTGGACAGAGCAGGCCTCATCTTTGTCAGTGCTGCTGGATAAAGTTGGACTGATATTGCCTTTTATAACATTCTGCTGTTTCACTAATTCAGCAAGCAGTAGCGCTAGCAGATCACTTCTTCCTCTCGCCAGTTTTTCTTTTCTTTTGGAATCCATGGTGTCAGTTAACAGCACACCAGTTTAAAATGTTTAATTAAGACATGGTGGAAAACGTGATTAACTTTCATTTCAAATGTGTATATCATAATGTATTCTCTTAAATTCTTTATTGTAAAATGTGTGTTGAATGTAAACTTAGGAATTCCACCATTCAATTAGCCTAGAAATCTAGACGCACCCTAGCGGCAGCAAATCTAATCTGCCCTCAAGTGTCGTCTAGGACCTCTCAATACCATTCTGAGCTTGTGTTCCTCAAAATCTGGACGGCCCAATCACATCGTGTATAGAGTCGGTAGGCGGGGCCATAATGATGACGGACGAGTTGCGTTTGCGTGCTTCTAGTAACACAGAAACTGGCGAACGGCGGCGGTCTTTCGAATCAGCTTTGACCGCGACTCTGGAAGACTTGGAGTTAAGCTTTTCTCTGAAAAAAGAACGGCACTGAAGTCATTCTTAAAAAGGGAAGATGTGTTCGTAGTTTAGCCGACCGGATACAGCGAAGGTTTAATCAGTCAGCGAGCTCTGCTTCACCTTCGTTGCTCCGGTTGGTGTAGCGCTATCCTATCGCGTGCAGAGGGAGTTTGAAAGACAACCGTTTATCCCGCCCCTCGGATTGAGCCCTGTCTATGGAGAGTTTCCAGACCAAACATCTTGTTGTGGGTCTGTCTTGTCCGGCTACCATTCAATGTGAATTTATCTGAGAACATTCTTAAATAAGGACATCTGTTCAGTGATTGGTTCATGCCTATGACATCATCCAAAATCCAGTTTCTGGCACAGCAGTGTCGTGAATCGACTGTAAGACTGACACTTAAGATTTAGTCCTACACTTTACTTAATGTATGATTGGGATGCTTGATAACTAACTTTTAAGCACTGCTTTGAGCCAAGAATTTTTTTACTCTTAAGTCAATTCTTAGCAGTGTTCTTGTGAGTAATTGTAAGATGCTTGATAAATATGGGCCCTGGTTTCAAAAAAAGCAGATTCAGGCTCCGAAAACACTGATAAGATACACAATCTTTACGTGACTTTCATTTCGCTGATATTAAAAGCTTCTTTGGATTATTTTTCAGGTGGAGTTTGAGGATGACTCTCAGCTTACTGTAAAGAGGGAAGACGTGTACAGTTTGGACGAGGAGCTGCCCAAACGTGTTAAAGCCCGCATGGTGAGTGATCTATATAAATAAAGTAACATTAGCTCGTTGTGATATAGAGCTACTGAGCAAAATGTGGTTTAGCAGACATTAAATACATGTTATTTCTGTCTCTAGTCTGTGGCGTCGGACATGCGCTTCAAAGGGGTGTTTGTGGAGAAGGATGTAAAGCAGAACTCGAAAAGACAGAGGGTGATCAACTCCCGTTATAGGGAGGACTACATCGAACCGGTCATCTATAGAGCTATCATGGAGTAGCACCCCACAAACTCTTCACAAACAATATCTTCAACACAGAGATCAATTGGCAAGCTTCACTAACAAGATAAACAGAAAAACCTGATCGAACAACTGCAAATTAGTGTCCACCGCAGAGTGATTTTTAAAAAAAAACCCCACCAAGATCAAGTTTTAGAACTTCAGGCTGAGTATTAATTCTCATTGAAATGATCCTACTGTGAACGGTCTTTGGGCGGCACAGATGAGAGTCCCGGAGATGAAATGCTAGGAATGTCTTGTGTAAGACTGTTTGTTTGTTCGGACGGCACACAACTGGCTCAGGCTCAGCGGGGGCATTGGACGGCTCTCGGACTCCTACTGTCTTCAGTCAGGTGGCGGTAATGTTTCAACTGTTTTTTAATCACCTCCCTCCAGACCCACCGGCTGACCACACATGAACAGACCTTTAGACCGCCAGACAAATCTTTAGTCAACGGGGTTGCGCCGTCCCACTGACCTTTTTGTAGGTCTTAAAGTGCTTTGCAATATCTGAATCTCATGGATGAATCTAGTCTTTCTTAGTACGAGCAGCTCTCATGTGTGATCTACTGTAAGCATGGGACGTTATAGGAAACTAGCTTTATATTCTTACTTGTAGGTGGATACAGCAGCTTTTGATTCTGGTTTATTTAATTTATATTTCTGATGAAGTGCAAGGAATGCCAGCTTCCTAATTGCACATTAGTTCTAGATTAACTTTGTTTGTAAAAAGAAGTATTTATATATGTTGAAGCCAGATTTTCTCTACTTTTTCTACTCTTAGTTGCATTACTATGCCAACACAGGTAAGAGTGACTTGTGACCAGTCATGGTCGAAGTGGTGCACTTATCCACATGTTTGCTATTGTTTTTTTTGGTTCATAGTTTTATTGTACTTAAGGCAGGGAAGGCAATGTCTCTAGGCGCTCCATTTAAAGAGTGCCAAAAGAGATGCCTCATTTGAATCACATACTATTTTCTTTTTATTGTTTTGTGGCGATTCCTTTAGCTGTGTATAGTATTACAGATAATTGTCTTCAGTTGTTTGTGTAGTAGGCATTACACTCCTTTGTCTTGGAATATAGATACATTGTTAATTTAAGGCTAAACTTTATTTTTAAATTAAAAGCAATGTCTCCTGTCCCCCTTAACATTTGTTGTTCCTCTTTTGAGTGTGTTTTCATGTTAGTCTTCATATAAGTTCTTTACAAATCATTTACAATGGTTAAAGTCAATATGAATGGAATTAAACCTGGATTTACAAACATCATATGGTTTATTTCAAAATGAAACTAGAAGTAATGTCTACAGTCCCTGACAAAAGTCTTGTCGCTTGTGTACAAATTGACCTAAAGTGCCGCTGAAATATATTTCTAATCAAGATTTTTTTTACAAGAAATGTCTCATTTTAATCCCACCAGCTTTTGTGATAATGTTTCAGTGAAAAACTAAACTTTCAAAAAGTATTCTAATATTCACAGCTTGGTAAAGCCCATTGAGTCCATTTTTGCAAAGACATAAGTGTTGTCACCTTGTCATATGAGCTTCACCTGTGACCAGGGGCGTAGCACCAAATTTTGGGCCCTGGGTACAAACCATCTTGCTGGGCCCCCGTACCATGTATGTGTATGTATAGAAAACTGACTTCTAAGGCCCCCCCCTGCCTCGGGCCCTGGTTACTCAGTACCCTTTATCCCCCCAGTCCCACGCCCCTGCCTGTGACTAATAATGGATCAATTAGGTCTCAAGTGTGTATAAAAAGAACCCCAGTACACTAGACCTTCACATCAACTGCAACTAGACCTCTGCAAACATGCCTAAGATTCACCCTGAGACTAAAGTTTTGATTATCAAGAGGCTGAAGACCAGATCCACTGCTGATGTGGCAGACACCTTCAATGTGTCTCAGCGTCAAGTACAGAGGATAAAAAAAAGATTTGAAGAGACTGGAGACGTTTTTGACAAGCCCAGGTCAGGCAGACCCCGCAAGACAACTGCTCGAGAGGACCGTTTGTTGGCTCGAAAATCCAAGGCCAGCCCATTTTCCACTGCAGCAGAGCTCCACGAGGGCTGGTCACCTGAAGTCCTTGTGTCAACCAGAACAGTTTGTCGGATTCTGTCTCGAAATGGCCTCCATGGTCGAATCAGTGCCCAGAAGCCAGCACTAAACAAAAGACAATTGAAAACCCGTGTGGCATTTGCCAAGGCCCACAGCCTGCTAAAAGGATGGACGCTGGAAAAGTGGCAGAAGGTGGATTTTTTAGATGAATCTTCTGTTGAATTACACCACAGTCACCGCAAATATTACAGGAGACCTACTGGAGCCAGAATGGATCAGAGATTCACCCAGAAAACAGTGAAGTTTGGTGGCGGAAAAATCACGGTCTGGGGTTACATCCAGTATGGGGGTGTGCGAGAGATCTGCAGGGTGGAAGGTAACATCAATAGTCTAAAATACCAAGAAATCTTAGCTACCTCTTATATTCCCAACCATAAAAGAGGCCAAATTCTGCAGCAGGACGGTGCTCCATCTCCACATCAAAGTTCCTCAAGGCGAAGAAGATCAAGATGCTCCAGGATTGGCCAGCCCAGTCACCAGACATGAACATCATTGAGCATATGTGGGGTAGGATGAAAGAGGACGCATGGAAGACGAAACCAAAGAATATTGATGAACTCTGGGAAACATGCAAGACTGCTATCTTAGCTATTCCTGATGACTTCATCAATAAATTGTATGAATCCTTGCCAAACTGCATGGATGCAGTCCTTCAAGCTCATGGAAGTCATACAAGATATTAAATTTGAATCTCACAGCGCCACAACTTAATTTGCTGACATAATTTTGTATTTGCAGTAAATTTGTTCAATTTCTGTATAGGCGACAAAACTTTTGTCTTGCCAAAATTTGACCTTTCCGTCTTGATTAAATGATACATATTTTTTCTGTGAACATTATTTATTTCAGTGCATTAAACATCATTTGGGAGGGTTTTAGCTTTTCATATGAGCTATTTCTAACACCAATTGATTAATTAAAAGTCAGGTTAATATCAGGTATTTCTACAAAATAGATAAGCGACAAGAGTTTTGTCAGAGACTGTACATTGACAATTTATACAAATTGTCAATACAATACAAAAACTTTTAATACAAAAACTATTATTGCCAATACGATTACTGTACAATTACTGTAGTAAGATGGACTTTTAACAACGTCTTTAGTGCCTTTTATGGGTCTTAATCAGAGGAAATGACATTGGTGTCAATGAAGGCCTTTCTGAGCCATCGGATTTCAGCAAAAATATCTTCATTTGTGTTCCGAAGATAAACGGAGCTCTTACGGGTGTCGAACGACATGAGGGTAAGTAATAACTGACAGAGTTTAAATTTTGGGGTGAATTAACCCATTGAAGCAGTTTTGTAGTATTTTTAATTAATTTGATTTGAAATATAAACTCAAAAAACACTTAGAAGCTCCCACCCCTACTGCCAACCAGTTAATTTAATTCATTTATATAGTGTGAAATCTGTGGGGAAATCAAGTGTTTTTGTGTTACTGGGCTCTGAAAATGACAAAAGCCGTTCCCAGGAAGCTTGCTAGGGTGTGAGGGAGCTAATGAGATGAATATGCTATGCTGAGCCAGCTCTTCTAGTTGACTAGGCTTATATTCTTAAGAAGGGTTCCTAAGAGACGGGTGACATTTACCCAGTTCTGCCAATTTGGTTACTTTGGAATGGATGATTATGTAAAAAAAATAATGTCACCAGATCGAAGTGTGTATGTTCACAGTCCTCGAGAACCAATGTTTTATGTGTATCTGTATTATTTGTTTATATAAGCAAACAACAATGCCAGCTGGATTTTTATGTCTGAATAGTCTTAAAGCCACTTTTATGTGCACGGTTAGAATTTAAGACAATGTTTTGTAGAGACATCAGAGACGCTAAAATCAGTTTGTTCGACTTGTGGAAGTCCTTGTAGTTTAGAGTAGCTTTACAGTAGGCATATTATTAATACCCTCTTACAGTGCCCTACTTCAACTCCTCACACTGTGTCGTCTTGGTGCCAGTGCTGGGGATTGTGTCTGATTAAATGCACTGAACAACTGTTCTGTCGCTCTTATTACAATTCCCACCTCTATAGCAGTGTGTTCTCATAAAAGCTATGATAACAAAAAAGGAGCCATGACCTCTATCACAACATGATACCACTATATCACAACAGTCTTGAACATATAAACCAGGGGTTAGCATCATGCAAATTTCAACAATGGTAGTCCTGGTGCATTTGTTTCTCTAGAGATGAAATAAAATATGAAAAATGAATAACATTTGCAGCTGAACTTGACATCCAGTGATAAGGACTTGGATAACTAATTTTGATCCACAGAAGTTATGTTGAGTAAGGATGTCATGGGGGGGTGAAATGCTGTTTCATGCATACTGAGCTTTTTACACTGTTAAAGACTTGGATTCCCATCCTAAACATAGACAAAGTTTCAAAAACTAATGTTGGACGTTTGATGGAGTATTTCTGTGTTAAAAATACGGTTTCTCACAAGTTTCGGAGAGTTTTTTTTTCGAGTATGGCTCGGATTGACGTTAATAGAGCGGAAGGTCCTCGAATGGGCCGTACGGGCTCTTCTCCCTGTAGGGTGCGCGCCACGTGACTAAAGCGAGAGAGGAAATGCACACCCATAAACAATCTCTCAGGTGCCGATCCAGGCGGCGCGCTCCACTTTATTCCTATGGGTGACTTCAACGCTTCAGCACAGCATTCCGGGAAGGCAGCGCTGCATTTGACCCGATTTGAACGCAGAAATGACGGGAAGCTTCACAACATCGCTTCAGTCGCGACGCAAAAGTGGATCTCCACCGTTTACTGCTGTCAGGACTTTACCAAATCATACCAAAGAAGCGGTCCCAGCGATAAAGGCTCGGTCCTGCTTTGGAAGCAGCCGGTGAGTAAAACTGCTTCAAATGTCTGTGCTGTTGGCTCGTCGCGTGAGTAAACATCAGTAAATGACACGATCCCGTGCTTCATCCTTCAAATGCGCTAACGGTTACTCCATTGTTGTTCTCTGTATAACGTTACACTAGTCTGACGTGCAAAACCGTTTTGCTTGCTACTGCTAAGGTTTAGTCGCATACAATAGTCCATAAACCGAATCATGTCCTCATAAACTGCGAGTAAACACACACAAATGTTGACAGGTCACTAAATACAGTACATACCACAGAGACGGACGTCCTGCTGTTGCTGTTTCTCCTGTTCAATTTATTTCAGCCTTCGAATGATTCTAGATCATTATCTGTATTAGCTGAGCTCGATAGCCATGAGTTTCTCCACGCTTGAGGACGTCACCGCTTTCTTCGCGATCGTCATTCTTTAGCTCCGCCCACAAGATACGCCTCCAGGCGCTCGTTTTTTTCCGGAAAGACTGGGTACAGCCCATATTTCTTTTATAAATATAATAAAACTAAAGACTTTTCGGAGATATGAAGGATGCAATACTACTCTATAGGTACTCAAGATTGACATGAGATTGACTGAAACTGAGTCTTTCACCCCCCCTTTAACATAATGCCGGCCGAGTTGCACTTGCGTGCTACTAGTAAACACAGAAACTGGCGAACGGCGGTCTTTGGAATCAGCTTTGACCACGACTCTGGAAGACTTGGAGTTGAGCTTTTCTCTGAGAAAAGAACAAAAAACGGCACTGAAGTCATTCTTAAAAAGGGAAAATGTTTTCAGAGTTTTGCCGACCAGATACGGAGAAAGTTTAAGCTTCACATGTTTACTAGCTTCAACTAGCTCCACTTCACCTTCGTTGCACTGGTTGGTTGTAGCGCTATCCAATTGCGCGCAAAGGGGATTTGAAAGACAACCGTTTATCCCGCCTCTCAGTTTGAGCCCTGTCAATGGTGTGTTTCCTGACCAAACATCTTGATGTGGGTCTTGCTTGTCAGGCTAGTTATTCCTGGTATGCGGATTACATTTTGGTCTCTTAAAGGTAACCTAAAATGAAAAATTGAATTCACCTTGCCATAGTGAAATAATAAGAGTTCAGTACATGGACATCACATACTGTGAGTCTCAAACACCATTGCCTCCTACTTCTTATGTAAATCTTGTCAATCAAAAACACCACGGACAAAAAAGTGCTTCTCAACATAAACCCAACCGTGACGCAAGCATTGGGGATCATTAATATGCACGCCCCCAACATTTGCATCTTTCCAAACATGTTCATTGTCAGGCGGAAATGACGACAGGTAAACAAGCTACTCACATGGACACACTTCATGTTCCAGGCTGTTAAGGAGACATGAGGACTTTTCTACCCTTCCCACAGATAAAAAATGTCAACAGTTATGGTTGATGTTTATAATCCGATACAACAACAATTTAATTCAATATCGTTCGTTTGTTCGGCCCATTTCAAGCAAGCTTCGCTCCGCATCTTAAACTGAAGAAAGTGGCAATTACAACTGTATTCCTGCAAGCAGTAAGTAGCGATTTATTCACTTATTGACTGTTTAAACAAATTCTGATTAAATTGAAAGTTTCTTAGAGAGACCGCATTGTCTAGGTAATGCAAGATGCTAGTACAACAATAGGAAACACCAAGTACCATACAAAACTAGTGTGTCTAAGGACAAAGCTTAATATTATTTTGTATTATAAAATACAACCGTAGATACTTTGCTTAGAGATTGTTCAAGCGATCCTTCTAGCAAACGTCACCTTTTCCACCATATAAGTTAAAACGACAAACGTCATTTGACAAGGCTATTCATTTAATAAAAATATAAGTTATATATTTATATTTTTGAGAACTGAAGTATGGTGTTTCCTGTGATGTTTTTGCCTATTTGTATTTCAGATTAGGCTAAATCAGTCACTGCATAGTCTAAATTGTGACTAACGTTATATAAACATGCAATATTGTTGACGAAAAAAGATGAGTCTAAAAGCCAGATTGGACATGTTTAGGTAAAACACCAGATAGCATACATGTTCTTTTCACAGAAAAGCTCTGTTTGGGGGATTTAATTACTTAAATCTGGTAACCGCACGAACGAGAACTCTCTCTCTCTCTCGTGCGGATGATCTGAAAACACCAATGAACAAGTAAGCTGCATTTTATCAATCTCCATTTAAGATGTTCTGCTTAAAGTGTCATTCAGTCGGTCTGTGTTCTGTCAGGACAGTCAGGACTCAAGAGCTGAACTGCTGTGCTGTGAGCTGCTGAAATAAGCCAATCAGAGCAGAGCTCAACATTAATATTCATGACCCTTCCAAATAAGGCAAAAACAGAGGATTACGTCCTAGGGACAATTTAAACTACATTTTAGACTCGTCTTTTTTCAACGATATCGTCAACGATATTGCATGTTTATATAACGTTAGTCACAATGTAGGCTACGCAGTGAACTGTGATGTACTCTGAAATACAAGCATGCAAAAACATCATACTTCAGTTCTCAAAAAAAAAAAAATGACCTTGTCAAATGACTATCGTTTTAACTTATATGGTGGAGATGGTGACGTTAGCTAGAAGGATCGAGTGAGCGATCTGTAAGCAACTTAACTAAAGTAGTATGACATGCGTATATACGGTTTTATTTTGTAAAACAAAATAATATTAACCTTCGTCATTAGACACACTATTTAGTTTTCAATGGTAGGCTACTGGGAGTTTCCTATTATTACTGTACTAGCGTCTTGCGTTATCTAGACAATGCTGTCCCTTTAAGAAACTTTCAATTTAATCAAAAATGATTTAAACAGTCAATAAGTGGATAAATCACTACTTGCTGCCTGCAGGAAAATAGTTGGAATTGTCCCTTTCTTCAGTTTTAGATGCTGAGCGAAGCTTTCTTGATATTGTGGGAAAGGTATGAAAAGTCCTCACATCCCCTGCACAGCCTGGAACATGACATTTGTGTCCATGATCTGCCATTTTCTCTATATTTGCATGACGCTTGTTTCCCTGCAGAACTCCCGATGATTTGGCTGCGCAGTTCAGCCTGTCAATGAACATGGGCTGAGATATGCAAATGTTGGGGGCGTACATATTAATGATCCCAGCGGCACAGTTGGTGTTATGTTGAGATTTGCCTATTCTTCTGTGCTGTTTTTCATGCACAAGATTTACATATGAAGGAGGAGGCAATGGTGTATGAGACTCACAGTATGTGATGTTCATGTACTGAACTCTTATTATGGCCCCACTTCATATTAGGTGGCCTTAAGTACTATGTTCTTACATCAAAAACAAGTATAATGTACTTATGTGTTCAAATTGTATTGCAAAACACCAACGATGGATAATTAACCTTAGATCTTGAAAATAAATTAGGCTAAAGGAAACAACTAGACTCGGTCGAACTGTCAACTCAAGGTAAACAAGTGTATTCTATGATAAATAGTGCAGTGTGAGTGCATGCGAGGAGATCCCGCCCACACGCTCTTCTGATTGGCTGTGAATTTTGATTGATTGATCTCTGATGGAGTCTGGTTTGCCTCTGAAAATCTAGTTGCATCGTGTCTCTCTGATCGAGCCTGGTTAGGACACGGAGGCTGTTTAAATTTGCTTTTCAAAGCTGAAACAGAATTACCTAGCAGCCTCTTGAGCTGTTTATTTCCCCTGTTTGTCTGAATGTCAGGGTATGGCAACTGGGTGATAGATTTATTTGTAAATTTTTTTAGCCTTCAAACTCCTTAAAATGCACGTGTAGATCAGAGACATCTAAATTTTCATGGGGGTCCATGCCCCCTAAAACCCCCCAAAAAGCTCTCAGTTGAGACCTGTTGGTTTTTAAAACTCCTTAAGGCAGTTGCAGTTGCTCAAAAGTTGTAACTGATTGTGGAAACATGTTAGCTTTGACCTTATTTCTGGAGTTAATGCATTTATGCTTTTAATGTGTTGGAGCCTGGAATATTTTTATATAGCCCTACTTAATATTAAAACAATTTATTCAGACAGTATATACTCTAAACTCATTGTATCTCTGTGCTTTGAAGATTTAGTTTTGAAATCATTAATTATTTCTGTGATAGAAAACGTTGCGGCACCAAGATCTATGGAGGCCCTTGGGGTTGTTATAGCCCCAGGGTCCTTTGTGTTCTTAATATGGGCCTGCACGCATGGTCACGGCTAGATACATATAAGTTATTTTCTCTAGATTTAAAGCAGGATTTTTTTTAAGAACATTTTTTGCCACTGCAATGAAACCCTCCCAGAAAGCAACAGCTGTAATTTCACCATCTTGGTTAACTATAGACCTGATGTAGTCCAGTTATGAGTAACCCACTCCTAGCCAAAATAACCTTGAATATGCATGAAAATTAATATGAAAATTAAATGTACGAGGTGTATGATATTCCGTCAACTGTGATTACAAGGTGTTTGGTTTCATTTATTTGACATATTCATCTTCTAGATGATTAATCTATTCTTGGGCAATGGTTAGACGTCTATTAAATTTTCATCGAAAGGCCAAATTTTGCCTTGTTTTAGCCTACATGTTAGAGCTCTGTTTGGATGGATTTTTGACTAGATGTCAAAATTGCTTGTTTGGATGTCTCTTACCTGGCCACCCCTGAAAAAAAAATCTGACTGCCCTTCTGGTTTAACCTAAACTCTGCAGGCCACCTGATTAGAGGAAACCTGGGTTCCTGGATCTGGAACACTGCTTTACTGTTACGTAAATATCCATTAGCTTTTCTTTTGTAGTGCTCAAGAAGTGAATTCTAAAGTGTTGTCATCTACTCAAACAGTAATCAGACAAGCTTGCCATTAAGACACAAACAGGGAACGTGTGCAGGTATATCTCATCTGCTTTGCCTGACACACAGATTCCTTAATGTGATTGCAACGCAACAAACTGTTATTGACATATCTTGATAACCTGCAAAAAAAAAAAATACTTTAAAATTGAACATCTACAGCAATTTCCCCTTTAGTTAGGTTTAAGGCTAATATTTCGAATTCTAAGACATGATCAACAGGTTTTAAATAAATGTGTGGAGTTCATGCAACTCACCTGCTTTCAAAAAGTGCTAAACAAGAACAAACAAATACTAAGATATTGTGTTTTTATGATATGACATTTTCAAACAATTTTATCAATGTATCTCTAAAACATTCAGGATTTGTGTAACTGGAGCACAAAATTACAGTGTATGTCTGTTTTCATCTAACAAATTAAATACAAAGCCTTTCTGACTACATTCTGAATGATGGTGGCTTATTTTTCACTTGCTCTTTAAACAATGTTTAAAGGGGTGATGAATTGAGAAATCAACTTTTTGTTTTAATAAAACAAACAAAACAATTAATTATTTTTGTTTTTTTTTATTTGTTATCTGCAAATACTGATCCTGTGATCAACTTTTTAAAAAGTACTTAGCACCGTTAGAAGGATTTATTTATTTTTAAATGTAACCGGTTTTCTCCACTGCTTAATTTGCATAACTTTTGCATAAACAGTCTTTACAGTAAGAATGTACCGCAGTTGATGGACCCCATTGACTTCAGTAGTATGGAGAAATGTTGCAAAAAATACCAAAGAATGGAAGTCATTGGGATCCATCAATTGTTTGGTTACAAACATTCTTCTAAATATCTTTTTTTGTGTGCAACAGAAGAAATCCATACAATTATTTTGGGGTAAACTCTCCCTTTAAAGTCTGCACATAACAGATGTCAAGTTACTTCAGTTATAGGAAATACAATCTTAATATATAATTTTTAAATATGCAAAAATATCTACATTAAAAGACAATTATCTTTATATTTTTATACTGTAACATTCCAGTTACATTTTATCCAAAGTAATGAAGAGTATGGAAGCAGCAATAAGTGCAGTGACAATTTCTAGCTAGTCTAGGGAAAAAAAATGTTGTTAAACAGAAAAGAGCTGGATTTAATGGGTCAAGTGTTCACAAAAGGATGCTTTAGCGGTCTCCTGAAAATGGCTGGAGTTAGTCAGGTTATTCCACCAGCATGGAACAGTCAAGGTAAAGGTCTGTGAGAGTGATTTTGTGCCTCTTTGGGATGGCACCACAATGCGCCGTTACCATTCTGAGTGCAAGTTTCTGGAGGATGTATAAATCTGAAGCAGTGAGTTTAGGTGTAGTAGGGCTTTTGTTCTGTAAGCAAACATTGCCAGTGGCTGGCACATGAGCTTGGATGAGAAGTTGTGTAGCATGTTCTGATAGGAATGGCCTGATCCTCCCAATGCTGTACAAAAAATCTTGCAAATCTGCAAGATCGGGCAGTGTGGTCATCTAGCAATGTGGTCTGTGAAGTTTAACTGACCAATTATAACACAAAGGCAGGGCTGGCTGAAATCACTTCCTTCTTGGCGAGGTTGAAGGTAAAGGTCATCCAGGTGAAGGTCGGAAATTTCCATCAAGCAGGCTGAGATGCGAGCAGCTACGGTCTGATCATCCGGCTGAAATGAAGGGTAGAGAGATGTCAGGATAGCAGTGATAGGAAAAGCCATGTTTCTGAATGATTCGAGTTACAATTACAACAAAAATACTGTACAAAACAGCTGCATGATAAGATACAAATTTGTTGAATGAGAAGAACAGTGCACTTATTCCTCACCTGCATTAATATGCTCATCTGATGTAGTCTCCAGTCTTTCCAATGTTTTACTGAGAAAATGCAAACCCTACTGTGCTCTAAGCAAAACCAAATTTATAGTATTTATATTTAAAGTTAAATTATATTACTTTAATCAAGGGGTGTAACTGTCCAATCATCTGAATCGACACAATTTTCATAACCAACTAATATTCAATGACAATTTCCTCAGGGCATCCAAAATATGTTTTATCTATTAATTAATTGAAAGATTATTAAATGCATACGGTGCACTTTTGTTAAGCAGATGCACTCAGAATATGCATTTTATGATGTTCGCATTTTAGTCTCATCTGCCTTCCTGTAACTTATAGGCCTATAGTTCACAGTTTCAAAAGAGACTGAGATAATGGCGTTTACTACCACATACGTTTCAAACATTATGAATAACGTTAGCTAAGTTAATCGTTCTTGTTTAAAACAGATGGGAAATTGAAATAGGCCTGCTGCGATGTTCAGTGTTTTAACACTCACAATGCCAGTTATGTGACTGAACACCAATTAGAAATGCTAAAAAACACACACACACACACACACACACACACACAAAAAAAAATAACAACACAAATGTGAGAATGAAATGTGAGAAAATCATAGAATTAGACTCTTACCTCAGCCAGTCATCGGTTGATATGATGGCTGCTGACTCTGTCAAAAGTCGCTGTAGTTGACGAGACATTCTGTCTGAAACGGCGCGTTATGTTTCCTCACACAGTTCTGAATGTCCACAGTCAATGCTACTGCTCACGGCTGCTCTTTATGATCCGCAGCATAGCCTAAAATAAATTCAAATCACCCGCTCTGACATCACTGTACCGCTAGCTCCGCAAACTGCTCTCTTACTGTCTATATGGTGTGTATGACTTTCCAAGCAAGGGGGGGTGAAACACTCAGTTTCAGTCAATCTCATGTCAATCTTGAGTACCTAAAGAGTAGTATTGCATCCTTCATATCTCTGAAAAGTCTTTAGTTTTATTATATTTATAAAAGAAATATGGGCTGTACCGAGTCTTTCCGGAAAAAAACGAGCGCCTGGAGGCGTATCGTGTGGGCGGAGCTAAGGAATGACGAATGTGCACAAAGCAGTGACGTCTTCAAGCGTGGAGAAACCCATGGCTATCGAGCTCAGCTAATAGATATATGATCCACAATCAAATCTGAGGCAGAAATAAATTGAACAGGAGAAACAGCAACAGCAGGACGTCTGTGGTATGTACTGTATTTAGTGGCCTGTCAACATTTGTGTGTCTTTACTCGCAGTTTATGAGGACATGATTCGGTTTATGGACTATTGTATGCGACTAAACCTTAGCAGTAGCAAGCAAAACGGTTTTGCACGTCAGAATACTGTAACGTTATACAGAGAACAACAATGGAGTAACCGTTAGCGCATTTGAATGACGAAGCACGCGATCGTGTCGTTTACTGATGTTTACTCACGCGACGAGCCAACAGCACAGACATTTGAAGCAGTTTTACTCACCGGCTGCTTCCAAAGCAGGACCGAACCTTTATCGCTGGGACCGCTCTGTCAAAAACACACTTCTTTGGTATGATTTGGTAAAGTCCTGACAGCAGTGGCGTGGAAATCCACTTTGCGACGTGACTGAAGCGATGTTGTGAAGCTTCCCGTAATTTCTGCGTTCAAATCGGTTCAAATGCAGCTCTGCCTTCCCGGAATACTGTGCTGAAGCGTTGAAGTCGCTCGACGTCAACCACTGGAATAAAGTGGAGCGCGGCGCGGCGCGGACTATAACAACAGAAGTGTTCACGGACGACTGGATCTGCACCTGAGTGTTTACGGGCATGCATTTCCTCTCTCGTTCTAGTCACGCGCGCGCGCACCCTACCGGGAGAAGAGCCCGTACGGCCCATACAAGGACCTCCCGTTCTATTAACGTCAAGTCGACCCATCCTCGAAAAAAACTCTCCGAAACTTGTGAGAAACCAGAAGGAGTATTTTTGACACAGAAATACTCCATCAAACGTCCAGCATTAGTTTTTGAAACTTTGTCTATGTTTAGGATGGGAATCCAAGTCTTTAACAGTGTAAAAAGCTCAGTATGCATGAAAGAGCATTTCACCCCCCCCCCCCCCCCTCCCCCCTTAATTAAGTTCAGTCTGTGGTGTAAAAGGTTGCATTAGCAATAAATAAAAAACACTGAAGCGAGAGATGGTCCGCAAAGTGTCTGAATTAAATTGGTCCCTATTGTTGTTAATAAATGTTATTAGTAGTCCACTGAAGAATGTTTGGGTATAATATGTCACAGTTTACTTTATTTTGCTATCCTCACTTAACTACAGTGCCCTGCACCCATCAGTAAAAAATGTATCTGGTGTCTGAATAAGTTTTGGGTTGACTGCATATTTAAGTACTAAGTAATAATAACTACATGTATACTACAGGGCAACGCAACAAACTGTTATTGACATATCTTGATAACCTGCAAAAAAAAAATTTACTTTAAAATTGAACATCTACAGCAATTTCCCCTTTAGTTAGGTTTAAGGCTAATATTTCGAATTCTAAGACATGATCAACAGGTTTTAAATAAATGTGTGGAGTTCATGCAACTCACCTGCTTTCAAAAAGTGCTAAACAAGAACAAACAAATACTAAGATATTGTGTTTTTATGATATGACATTTTCAAACAATTTTATCAATGTATCTCTAAAACATTCAGGATTTGTGTAACTGGAGCACAAAATTACAGTGTATGTCTGTTTTCATCTAACAAATTAAATACAAAGCCTTTCTGACTACATTCTGAATGATGGTGGCTTATTTTTCACTTGCTCTTTAAACAATGTTTAAAGGGGTGATGAATTGAGAAATCAACTTTTTGTTTTTTATAAAACAAACAAAACAATTAATTATTTTTGTTTTGTTTTATTTGTTATCTGCAAATACTGATCCTGTGATCAACTTTTTAAAAAGTACTTAGCACCGTTAGAAGGATTTATTTATTTTTAAATGTAACCGGTTTTCTCCACTGCTTAATTTGCATAACTTTTGCATAAACAGTCTTTACAGTAAGAATGTACCGCAGTTGATGGACCCCATTGACTTCAGTAGTATGGAGAAATGTTGCAAAAAATACCAAAGAATGGAAGTCATTGGGATCCATCAATTGTTTGGTTACAAACATTCTTCTAAATATCTTTTTTTGTGTGCAACAGAAGAAATCCATACAATTATTTTGGGGTAAACTCTCCCTTTAAAGTCTGCACATAACAGATGTCAAGTTACTTCAGTTATAGGAAATACAATCTTAATATATAATTTTTAAATATGCAAAAATATCTACATTAAAAGACAATTATCTTTATATTTTTATACTGTAACATTCCAGTTACATTTTATCCAAAGTAATGAAGAGTATGGAAGCAGCAATAAGTGCAGTGACAATTTCTAGCTAGTCTAGGGAAAAAAAATGTTGTTAAACAGAAAAGAGCTGGATTTAATGGGTCAAGTGTTCACAAAAGGATGCTTTAGCGGTCTCCTGAAAATGGCTGGAGTTAGTCAGGTTATTCCACCAGCATGGAACAGTCAAGGTAAAGGTCTGTGAGAGTGATTTTGTGCCTCTTTGGGATGGCACCACAATGCGCCGTTACCATTCTGAGTGCAAGTTTCTGGAGGATGTATAAATCTGAAGCAGTGAGTTTAGGTGTAGTAGGGGTTTTGTTCTGTAAGCAAACATTGCCAGTGGCTGGCACATGAGCTTGGATGAGAAGTTGTGTAGCATGTTCTGATAGGAATGGCCTGATCATCCCAATGCTGTACAAGGCAAATCTGCAAGATTGGGCAGTGTGGTCATCTAGCAATGTGGTCTGTGAAGTTTAACTGACCAATTATAACACAAAGGCAGGGCTGGCTGAAATCACTTCCTTCTTGGCGAGGTTGAAGGTAAAGGTCATCCAGGTGAAGGTCGGAAATTTCCATCCAGCAGGCTGAGATGCGAGCAGCTACGATCTGATCATCCGGCTGAAATGAAGGGTAGAGATATGTGTCAGGATAGCAGTGATAGGAAAAGCCATGTTTCTGAATGATTCGAGTTACAATTACAACAAAAATACTGTACAAAACAGCTGCATGATAAGATACAAATTTGTTGAATGAGAAGAACAGTGCACTTATTCCTCACCTGCATTAATATGCTCATCTGATGTAGTCTCCAGTCTTTCCAATGTTTTACTGAGAAAATGCAAACCCTACTGTGCTCTAAGCAAAACCAAATTTATAGTATTTATATTTAAAGTTAAATTATATTACTTTAATCAAGGGGTGTAACTGTCCAATCATCTGGATCGACACAATTTTCATAACCAACTAATATTCAATGACAATTTCCTCAGGGCATCCAAAATATGTTTTATCTATTAATTAGTTGAAAGATTATTATATGCATACGGTGCGGTTTTGTTAAGCAGATGCACTCAGAATATGCATTTTATGATGTTCGCATTTTAGTCTCATCTGCCTTCCTGTAACTTATAGGCCTATAGTTCACAGTTTCAAAAGAGACTGAGATAATGGCGTTTACTACCACATACGTTTCAAACATTATGAATAACGTTAGCTAAGTTAATCGTTCTTGTTTAAAACAGATGGGAAATTGAAATAGGCCTGCTGCGATGTTCAGTGTTTTAACACTCACAATGGCAGTTATGTGACTGAACACCAATTAGAAATGCTAAAAAACACACAAACACACACACACACACACACACAAAAAAAATAACAACACAAATGTGAGAATGAAATGTGAGAAAATCATAGAATGAGACTCTTACCTCAGCCAGGGATCGGATGATATGATGGCTGCTGACTCTGTCAAAAGTCGCTGTAGTTGACGAGACATTCTGTCTGAAACGGCGCGTTATGTTTCCTCACACAGTTCTGAATGTCCACAGTCAATGCTCCTGCTCACGGCTGCTCTTTATGATCCGCAGCATAGCCTAAAATAAATTCAAATCACCCACTCTGACATCACTGTACCGCTAGCTCTGCAAACTGCTCTCTTACTGTCTATATGGTGTGTATGACTTTCCAAGCAAGGGGGGGTGAAACACTCAGTTTCAGTCAATCTCATGTCAATCTTGAGTACCTATAGAGTAGTATTGCATCCTTCATATCTCCAAAAAGTCTTTAGTTTTATTATATTTATAAAAGAAATATGGGCTGTACCGAGTCTTTCCGGAAAAAAACGAGCGCCTGGAGGCGTATCGTGTGGGCGGAGCTAAAGAATGACGAGTTCGAACAAAGCGGTGACGTCCTCAAGCGTGGAGAAATTCATGGCTATCTCAGCTAATAGATATATGATCCACAATCAAATCCGAGGCAGAAATAAATTGAACAGGAGAAACAGCAACATCAAGACGTCCGTCTCTGTGGTATGTACTGTATTTAGTGGCCTGTCAACATTTGTGTGTCTTTACTCGCAGTTTATGAGGACATGATTCGGTTTATGGACTATTGTATGCGACTATCGTTAGACCTTAGCAGTAGCAAGCAAAACGGTTTTGCACATCAGACTAGTGTAACGTTATACAGAGAACAGCAATGGAGTAACCGTTAGCGCATTTGAATGACGAAGCACGCGATCGTGTCGTTTACTGATGTTTACTCATGCGACGATAGCCAACAGCACAGACATTTGAAGCAGTTTTACTCACCGGCTGCTTCCAAAGCAGGACCGAACCTTTATCACTGGGACTGCTCCGTCAAAAACACACTTCTTTGGTATGATTTGGTAAAGTCCTGACAGCAGTGGCGTGGAAATCCACTTTGAGATGTGACTGAAGCGATGTTGTGAAGCTTCCCGTAATTTCTGCGTTCAAATCGGTTCAAATGCAGCGCTGCCTTCCAAGAATGCTGTGCTGAAGTGTTGAAGTCGCTCGACGTCAACCATAGGAATAAAGTGGAGCGCGGCGCGGACTATAACAACAGAAGTGTTCACGGACGACTGGATCTGCAGCTGAGAGTGTTTACGGGCGTGCATTTCCTCTCTCGCTCTAGTCACGCGTGCGCATCCTACCGGGAGAAGAGCCCGTACGGCCCATACAAGGACCTTCCGATCTATTAACGTCAAGTCGACCCATCCTCGAAAAAAACTCTCCGAAACTTGTGAGAAACCGGAAGGAGTATTTTTGACACAGAAATACTCCATCAAACGTCCAGCATTAGTTTTTGAAACTTTGTCTATGTTTAGGATGGGAATCCAAGTCTTTAACAGTGTAAAAAGCTCCGTATGCATGAAAGAGCATTTCACCCCCCCCCCCCCTCCCCCCCTTAATTAAGTTCAGTCTGTGGTGTAAAAGGTTGCATTAGCAATAAATAAAAAACACTGAAGCGAGAGATGGTCCGCAAAGTGTCTGAATTAAATTGGTCCCTATTGTTGTTAATAAATGTTATTAGTAGTCCACTGAAGAATGTTTGGGTATAATATGTCACAGTTTACTTTATTTTGCTATCCTCACTTAACTACAGTGCCCTGCACCCATCAGTAAAAAATGTATCTGGTGTCTAAATAAGTTTTGGGTTGACTGCATATTTAAGTACTAATAATAATAACTACATGTATACTACAGGGTTAGGGTAGGTTTAGGGTTTGCTTGAGGGTTAGTTGCATGGGGTGATATGCTGTTATTATATGGTAAGTACATGTTAAGGACATGGTTAGGGTGAACATAGTTTTTGAGGTGTTTATGAAGACACTGATGCCATTCTAACAATAACATGTTGATGTTTTAATATTCAGTATGAATATTCAGTGACACCTGTGACATTTTCAACTATTGAAACTATGCATTTCTGACAGACCATTTGTTTCTTTGCAGTCCAACCACCTTGTTCTCATTCTTAGTGTGCCGTCTTTAATCTGCAGGAACGTAAGCAGCTCAAGAGCCTTGTGGGGATCACATGTGGGTCAGATGATCGACTGCGAAGACCCGCTGGTGTTCCCTTATTTGTTCATCAGTCACAATCATGGGCTAAATCCGAAATTGCAGCTTAAACCCACAATTACTATTCCCTATGGTAATCCACTAATGCAGTCCACTTGAAGGAGTGAGTGAATTTGGACAGCCGTTGAGTGTGACAAGTGTACATTTGTTATTGCAGTGCATTATGGGATAGAATGAGTGCAATCAATAACATCCACTATGGTTTTGGACACCACTACAAATGCCTGTCCCCTCAAAACATGCCCTATTTGAGGAGAGGGGGTGATTTCAGACAGTGGTCAAACACCTAAAATGTGAGTAATATAAATATTGTGTAGTATATTTGGCCTGGGGTAAATATAAAAACAGGATAACGAGACTAACAAGGCACAGGTGCAGGTTAGTAGTAGGAATAACCATGGAAACTAACGGGCAACTATGGAAACAGAGGAAAGCAGGAACTAAACATAGGAAGTTAAAACCAGAAACTGCAAGACAACATAATTAATATCAAAATAAGAGTCCTTGAACACAAAACATAAAATCGATCATGAGTTTCTGGGTCCAAGCTTCTACCCAATTTAAAGTACAATTTCAAGCTAAGCCAGGCTCAAGGCATTCCAGATATATTTGTAATATTTTAATACAGAAAAGATGACTCAATTTCTGGCCAACTGAGAATTTCAGTAGATAAAAGTAAGGACCATGCATGTGATGCTGACGCAGGAGCAGGCCAATAATGAGGCAGCATTCTGATGTAGAACCAGGAAGTGATATGCTGTGTTTAATGCATCAATAGCGTTATTTTTGTTTTGTTTTTACACACAAAAAGTATTGTCGCTTCATAACATTAAGGTTGAACCACTGTAGTCACTATATGTCTTTAATACTTTTCTGGACCTTGAAAGTTGCAATGACGTTGCTCCCTATGGATGGTTCAGAGAGCGCTAAAATTTCATCAGAAATATCTTAATTTGTGTTGTGAATATGGGTTTGGAACGACATGAGTGTGAATAATTAATGACAGAATTTAAATGTTTGGGTGAACTATCCAAGCAGACTAAATGCATTTAATATGGGCACTAATAAAAAGTTGTTTTTGCTTTTCGAGAAAACGAGAAAAGCATGTGCCGAACATCTGCGTTTCTCTGCATTAACCCCGCCTACTTTAAACGTATGACCACACACAATAGTTCTCGGACACCCGCAAGAAAAAAGTTCTGCACAGGCGATGTGTCAAGAACAAGCTGCAAGAACTCTCAAACCTGAGCTGCGAGAACAAATTTACGTCATTTTGTTCTCGCAGCCCTGGGAGCGAGAAGTTTTTTCTCTGTTCTTGCGGAGTATGTTGAAGCCTGTAGATGGTTACAGTCTTAGTACAGTCTAGATGGTTGTTTTTAGTATTAAATATATAGAGTACAACAGGGCTAAAGGCTCCATGGTGCAAAAGGCTCCTTTGATTTTGTTTTCCTCTAAACTACTAGATGGCACAAAACATCTGCTTTTCAAGATGCACATGAAAATTTGTCTGATCTTTGAGGCGATCTCAGGCAGTAGCGCAAAGTTGATCCTGTGCTCATTTGATAATAGTAATATTTGAAGTTTTAAAATTGTTGTAGATTTAAATAGCAAATAAGAATCTAATTATTGCATATATTTGGAAACAAAGGTCTTGTTAATGTTTGTCAGTTTTGTTCAAGGTAAATAAGGCAACAGTTTTTCAATAATGGAAGAATATGTAAAAGTACGGTAATTGGGTAAAAAGCACCCCTGCTGCTGGAGTAAATCAAATGTATTGTTACTACTATAAATCTATATTAAATTATTTTGGGGTCTCCTTTAATGCTTTCAGAATCTTTTACTTTTTAAAATGATTTTGTTTCTATATTATTCAGATATATTTCTATATTAACATATTTTAATGACAGCATATTTATTAATCAAAAATTAATTATTTTATTCATCAAAATAAACAGAAAATAATTCAAACTTTGCTAAAGATCTTAAACATTATTAAAAACATATTATTTTAACAAAAATATTTGTATCAATACTGTGTGCCTTTTACCCCATGTGTGGGGTAAAAGCCCCCCCTTCGTCACTTTTTTTTTTTTTTTTGATTTTTAAGATTTATAAATAAAATAAACCACTTTTATCATTTATATTATTTTTATATCACACATTATAGGAGCCTTGCCTTGCCTTGCCTTGCCTAGTGAAAAGCCCATTAAGGTGTGCCTTTAGCACCGTTGTACTAAGGCTGGTATTGGCAAAGCCGGCAGAAAATTCTTAAAGTCAGTCCAAGAGTGAAGGAGTTATTTCCTGGCAGTGTGGAAACTATGTGCTGTTCAAAAGTGCATTCAGCAAAGCTCTAGACTGACCATATTCCTTCATTTTTCATATTAATATTTCACAATGATGTGCCTGCAATTCTAAAATAAAGAGGTCTGCAGGAATTCAATAATCTTATTTGAGGATTTTGTTTCTGTATTTTTTAAATATATATTTTATATATGTACCCACTGTACCCTATGCCTTTTAAATATAACAATTTTGGTGCCTAAAGTCGAAATGAAGCCACTGTTGAGGACATGCGTGTTTGTGAAAGAAGGTACACTGCAAAGGCAAGGGGTATTCCTGAAAGCAAGTTATGTGACATACATACACACAAAAGCACAATATATGATAATGTCAACATGATAATGTTCATAACTTTCATGTAAGTATACAGCCATATAGTGAACAAAACCTGCTCTGGTGCAGTATACCACTCAACTTCAGAGGTATATATTTTATAATTATGAATACAATTGATTATTAAATGTTTAATATATTTTTACATTAACCAATTTGTATTTTATTTTACCTCACAAATAATAAAACTTTATCGACATTTTTTTTTTTTTTTTTTTTTAGCATTTTCGTATATCGCACATCGCTAATCTGAAATTAAAATAATGTATCTTTTTGCTACTAGACATTGTCTGTATAATATAAATGATAAATAAATATTTTACGATAACATTAACTTTAATGACATCCCATTCTTAATCTGTAGGGTTTAAAATGGAGTTCTCTCACCCTTTGCAGCTATAACAGCTTCAACTCTTCTGGGAAGGCTTTCCACAAGGTTTAGGAGTGTGTTTACGGGAATTTTTGACCATTTCTCTTAGAAGCACATTTGTGAGGTCAGGCACTGATGTTGGACCTGGCTCGCAGTCTCCGTTCAAAGGTGGTTGTGCTGGTCAGTCAAGTTCTTCCACACCAAACTCACTCATCCATGTCTTTATGGACCTTGCTTTGTACTCTGGTGCGCAGTCATGTTGGAACAGGAAGGGGCCAGCGTGCTAAAGTTATGTTCTGTTAGACACGTACACATAAGCAAAACGATCTATAACAATACAGTGCTATTGTGTTGCACCATTCCTGTCAGATCCAAATTCAGCATCGACTGGAGATTTGTTTACAAATGATTCCGCAGTGAAATTAAGTGAACACCACTGTCTTCCCCACGTGAGCTGGAACTTCATAAAAAATAAATGAAGTATCACACATTCCTAATATTATGATCCGAAGGAAGCTTATGCAGCGACTGTTCTTCCACAATATCTTGCTATCTTCTTCCACATTGTTATTGCTGCTGGCTTGTGATCAACCGAACAGCTCCATGAGTCGGTGGGCGGGGCTACTGAATTGGTGGGCGGTGTTTCGTCGCGCAGTGACGTCAGTATGAAGCACAAGACCGTTTGCTGAGCCTGGTGTCTATAAAAGCTTTTCTTTGACTAACAAGGAAGTTTTCAGCTCTGAAACTTAAAGGATTTTCTTATATTACCATGACCTTTTATTCAAAAGCTCAAGGGAAAGTGGATTTCTCAATTCATCACTCCTTTAAACCATTTTATATAAAAGAATTCTGATATTGTTTAATATTTTGTTCTGATTGAAAGATTTCTGTTGTCTTGAGTTTTGTGGGTTACATTGTGCTGAAGAGTTAGTTGAAGATGAGCAGAGAAACACTGTGTAGTTGCTGATGCAAAGATAATCTCTTTGCTAAGTACTTTAGGGCATGCACGTTTTCTATTGGTAGTTGAAAAGAAATATTTATAATTTCTATTATAATTATTTCACTATTGTTAGCCTATACATTAAGATTTTAGCCATTTTGTTTTGTAATGTTGAATACTAATCACTGCTACACAGTACTCCATGTGACTATTATGTTTACCACCAGCATGAGGGCTTATAGTATTTTCACGAATAAAAGACATGAATAACATATATCAAGTATCACTGTTATTCATACTTTTGTTTAAACAAAATGGTATAGCAGATTAAATCTCGCCCCCAATACAACAGGTCACAAGGTCTATTGGAATCCCCACCTCCATGTCTCCTGGGAAATCCACCTTTGTGTGTGTGTGCTGTCAAGCACGTAGTAAAAGCCACATGATATATATTTATTTAAGTGTTGGAAACCCTATATAATGGTTAAAAATGGATAATCCTCCAGGTACACTGTTTAAACAAAACTAGCTCAACATCACAAAACATACAAAACTAGCTCAATATCAGAGTAATGCACTCAGTCTCACTTTGATTAGCTCTCTTTGAGTCTTTTTGCACCAGCTTTGCTCTTAAAGGTGCAGTGTGTAATATTTATGAGGATCTATTGACAGAAATGCAATAATATACATACCGGAAACTATGTTTTTAGTGGTGTATAAAGAGCTCACATAATGAACCATTATGTTTTTATTACCTTAGAATGAGCCATTTCTATCTACACCGCTAGACTACAAGTCACCATTTTGCGGCACCATGTTTCTACAGTAGCCCTAAATGGACAAACTGTTCTACAGAGCACTATAGCTACTCTCTGCCATCTCAGGTGACGACATCTTTTTCATGGTTTGACCACCATAGCTTCTCTGTGCTTCGAAAGCGAGGGGTGAATGGCTGCAATTCACAACCTCACCACTAGATGCCATTAAAACTTACACCGTGCACCTTTAAAATGTAAGAATACCACATTGAATGTGAAATGGTTTTCTAACTGCTCTTCAGGATGTTTATTGAGGAGAAGTCCAACATTAGTTGCGCAGAAATTGCACCTTTTACTTTTAAGATCCAATTAAATTTATCAACTAGCCAGGCAGTTTATCAAGCTAATATATTGTACTTAAAATGTATGGATTTCTATATTTATTGAATATTTATAGTTTTATTGCAAATGGAACACTAATACAACAGAGACCCTGGACCATGATTAAGATCAGAGACTTCAAACAACATATTGTTTTGATGATGCACAGTAAAGTTTTTACAATCTTAACTTTACAATACAATATTAAAACTGTTGAGCATTCAAAAGAAAACTAAAATGTCCTTAATCTGCATTCAAAAAATACTGTTGGTTTCACTTAAACTGAAGTTTATTTGAATTTAAAACTTGAGTTAATACAATTAAGACGATTTTATTTAAGAAGGTTTAATAAATACTCAAAATACAACCCCAAATCAGAAAAAGTTGGGACAGTTTGGAAAACGCAAATAAAAAAAGAAAGTAGTGATTTCTAAATTTACTTTGACTTGTATTTCATTGCAGACAATATGAACACAAAATATTTCATGTTTTGTCTGGTCAACTTCATGTCATTTGTAAATATGCATCCTTTCCTGTCATTCAGACCTGCAACACATTTCAAAAAAAGTTGGGACAGGAGCAATTTAGGGCTAGTAATGAGGTAAAAGGGTTAAATAATGATGTGATTTGAAACAGGTGATGTCAACAGGTGATTGAAATTATGATTTGGTACAAAAGCAGCATCCAAGAAAGATCTAATCCTTTAGGACCAAAGATGGGCCGAGGATCGCCAGTTTGCCAACAAATACGTGAGAAAATTATTGAAATGTTTAAAAACAATGTTCCTCAAAGAAAGATAGGAAGAGATTTGGATATTTCACATTCAACAGTGCATAACATAATTACAAGATTCAAGGAATCTGGAGGAATTTCAGTGCGTAAAGGATAAGGCCGCAAGCCTAAGCTGAACATTTGTGATCTCCGATCCCTCAGGCGGCACTGCATCAAGAATCTTCATTCATCTATAAGCGATATCACCACATGGGCTCAGGACTACTTTGGCAAACCTTTGTCAAGTACCACAATACGTAGTTACGACCACAAATGCCAGTTAAAACTGTACTGTGCCAAAAGGAAGCCTTATGTTAACAGTGTCCAGAAGCGCTGTCGACTTCTCTGGGCTCGGAGGCATCTGGGATAGACCATCACACAGTGGAAATGTGTACTGTGGTCAGATGAATCAGTATTTCAGGTATTTTTTGGGAGCAATGGACGCCATGTGCTCCAGACCAAAGAAGAAAAGGATCATCCAGACTGTTACCAGCAACAAGTCCAAAAGCCAGGGTCTGTCATGGTATGGGGTTGTGTCAGAGCCCTTGGCAAAGATAACTTGCACTTCTGTGAAGGCACCATTAATGCTGAAAAGTACATAGAGATTTTGGAGCATAATATGCTGCCTTCAAGAAGATATCTTTTCCAGGGACGTCCATGCATATTTCAACAAGACAATGCAAAACCACATTCTGCACACATTACAAAGTCCTGGCTGCGGAGGAAGAGGGTACAGGTACTTGACTGGCCTGCCTGCAGTCCCGACCTGTCTCCAATAGAGAATGTGTGGTGCATTTTGAAGCGCAAAATGCAACAACGAAGACCCTGTACTGTTGCCCACCTTAAGACTTGTTTGCAGAAAAAATGGGACAAAATTACACCTGAAACACTTCATCAATTGGTGTCTTCAGTCCCTAAACGTCTTTTAAGTGTTGTGAAAAGGAATGGCAACATTACAAAGTGGTAAATGCTTTACTGTCCCAACTTTTTTTGAAATGTGTTGCAGGTCTGAATGACAGGAAAGGATGCATATTTACAAATGACATGAAGTTGACCAGACAAAACATGAAATATTTCGTGTTCATATTGTCTGCAATGAAATACAAGTCAAAGTAATTTTAGAAATCACTTCTTTTTTATTTTATTTGCACATTCCATACTGTCCCAACTTTTTCTGATTTGGGGTTGTAATATGTAATCGAAAACAGATTCATTGTATTATTTAAGTTAATTTGACAAAAGAAAGTAGTTGTGATTAAATCATTTAAAAATTTTTTACAATGCATGAAAACGGAAACATTGTCAAATTTACTTAATTATATTATTTGCCATTTACACCATTTACAAAATTTGTGCTAAACTTGACTAAACTTGATATATTTGCTATATGATACCTATGTAGGGCCAATATGAACCAATTAAGTACTCAAAAATGATTTTTGCTTAAACTGTAATTCCCAGCATGCTTTGCTTGGGGCTTAATGAGAAGAGTAAACAATTTTGAAATGAAGTGTTATTTTTTGTGTTTTTTGAGAAATATGAGAAAGGGGGAGACCATAATATTGTTTAATGGTGTCAGATGTTAGATCAATTTAAATTACACTGAGTTACTATTTTACGAAAGAGTGGAGCATTTGCTTGAGCTGTGGACTGATACAGCACGCTATTCCTGCTTTGCCCATTGAGCATTTCATGCTTAACATGCTAAAGGTATATAGCTAATAGTTTGGAAACTAGCTACAGTCTTTATAATTTACAGTCTTAAAAATTAGGTGTATGGTTTGTGTGGACTTGTGTCATCAGTTTCTTAGGTAAATGTAGCAAATATGATTAAATCCTATTTTTTTACGTTTGCAGCAGAACAAGAACTGTCAGGGTCCTGTCTTATCTCTGTTCAATGTTTGTTTGTTTGTCGTGCGTCTGAGCACATGACTCTGTATTTGTTTGTGTTGGCCAGTCCTCTAGTCCTGCCTCCTTGTTTCCTGTCACCACGTCCCTTTGTTTAGTCCTGGTCTAGTTTTCGTTCGCTTGATTGTGTTCATCTGATCCTAATGTGCTCTGCTCCCTGGGCTCCTTTCCTGCTATGCTGGTTTGTTGCTTGCGCTCTTTGTTTATTTAGAAGCTTACCTGTGCCTAAGGGCCCTATCATACACCTATTATAAGGTTTTTTTGCTAGTTTCAGCTCGACAGAGTTATCATTTTCTCGTCCAGTGCCACGTTGTTTAAGTAGCAGATGCACTTGTGCCCATCTGTTTGCCCATGGCAGTGCTGGTCTGAAAACAATGTTCAGGCACATTGATGGCACATTGCTATTTTGAGGCAACCTTAAAATGACTGCACTATTGACCAACAAAAATCTGCTGAATTATTTTGTGTGTTATTTAAAGGACGCATTCCCTCTGCTTATTACATACAGGGATGCGCAACAGCAAAAGAAACCCCAAAAAAACCTGGTCTCACAGAATTCTGTTAAATGAACACGGACCCTTAACCCCTTAACTGTCACCCCCCTTTTTGAGAATATTCATGAAAATGCACTATCCAAACTTAAAGGGCTGTAATTCATGAATGCTTTGGAATATAGACTTAAGTTTGGTCTTGATTTAAAGATGACAATCAGCAGATTATTGCTGAAGTGAAGCTGAAAGCTAAGGGGATAGTCATCATTCATGCAAACCTATATTAATTCCAATCATCTCAAAAGTAGATGAATGTCAGGATGACAATGCTACTCTCTCATACTCTTTCATGATAGATTTGTGTGCAGATCAGAGAAATAAAAGTTTTTATTTATTGAAATTATTATCTGCTGTCACATTTGAATGTAACATAAAAGATATTTAAGAGTTGTCTCTCACGAAAATCTATTGTTTGGCTTCACTAGACTAATGGGGTTGTATGGACTATTTTGGTCTGTTTGACAGCACCTGGTCATCACTCACCTTCATTGTATAAAAAAAAATTCTTATTAACTTTACAGAAGAATGTCCTACAGTACATGTTAGGAACGACATGACGGGGAATAGAATTGAGGGGGGATGACAGAATTTACATTTTGGGGTGAATTTAAGTCTAAAACTCCAGACTAATGTGTTGGTGTTTTTCTGTCAAACATTACATTTGTTTAATTAAAACTTATTGAAAGGGGTAACCTCTTACCATATAGACCTGCTATTATGTAGAGCACTGACAGTGTCATTTGCGTTGAAAAGACAACACCTGGCATTAATCACATGGCAGTTATATAAACTCACATTTGTATGCATCATCTTAAATGCTGTTTAAACATTTACTTAGATAATCAGGGGCATAGCAATAATCTATATTACTGCAAAAATTACTGCAGTCTTGTTATAAGCAAGACTTTTTTTTACCTATAATTTATTCATCTTAGTTAATGTGAATTTCAACATTTACTAATACATTATTAGTGTAAAAAAAAAAAACATTCGTTAATGCACTGTGAACTAACATGAACAATTGAACAGCTGGATTTTTATTAACTAACATAAATAAAATATACATAAACTTTATAGTGTATACTACATATACATATACTGTAAATAATACTGCTCATTGATAGTTCATCTTAGTTAATACTTATGTTAACAAATGAAACAAATGTATTCTTTTATAACACAACTGAAAAATATAATTGTCTCTTCATTTGAAATGGACAGCAGTATTTTTTTAAATAATATCTGGCAACTTGAAAATTTGCTTTACTGGGATTTAAAAAGTTTAATAAACATTAAATGATCTATAAGTGTTTCACACATACACATTTTTTTTTTAAATCAATATACTTGCAGTGGATCATTAGTTATGCAAATGTGTTAGAACACGTACTATTAATTACTATTTAATGTACTATTAATTTCCATTCAAAGGGATGGAAACTGATAAAAAAAAAGATTAGGCTTAAAGGGATACTTCACCGCTTTTTCAGATTAAACTATGTTATTCCCTTAACTAAAACGAATTGATACATCCCTCTCTCGTCTGAGTGCATTCACTTAATCGCTCTGACGCGCGGTGACGATCTGATAGCATTTAGCTTAGCCCACTAAGCCCAGTTCATTCACTATGGTACCAAACAGAGATCAAGTTAGAAGTGACCAAACACCTCCACGTTTTCCCTATTTAAATACAGTTACACAAATAGTTGAACGATCAAGTATGGTGACACAAAATAAAACGTGGCACTTTTCTAAGGAGATTAAAAAGGAGAACTATAATGTATGGCGGAATAGCACTTCTGAGAGTCGTGTTTACCACTGGGAAGTTCTGAAAAAATTTTGATACCCAAATTCCAGATATGGGCGTGACGTAAACTTTAAACATGGTGGCAGGGAGAACTAGCTGCTGTGACAGGTATGATTTATTTGCTTTTCTCCAAAAAAGCTCTATCTTCTTGTCTTGTCATTGATGTAGTGCATATTTACATATGCAAGTAATCATTTGAAGTATTGTAGGCTATATTTTATACACAGGGAAAATAGCCTGCATTTGACCGAAATTACAGAATCGCTCTAAAGTCTAAACCATTAGTTGGCACAAAAACTTGACTCAGCACTTTCCAAAACATCCATTTTCAAGATGTACAAGGAAATTACAAGTCTGTACATGTACATTACATGTACAAGTCTGATCTTTGAGGCGATCTCAGGCAGCAGTGCAAAGTTGTTCGTTGTGTTTTTTTTTTTTAAATGTTGTAGATTTAAGTAGCAAATACAAATCGCTACAATTATTGAATATATTTTGAAACACGTCTTGTTAATGTTTGTCTGTTTAGTTGAAGGAAATTAAAGCAACAGTTTTTCAATAACGGAAGAAAATGTAAAAGTATGGTATTTGGGGTAAAAGGCACCCCTGCTGTTGGAGTAAAAGGCACCATATTTAACATGATAATAAACAGCTGGCTGACTTTTCCATTTGTTGACATGACATGGCAAGATAGTTGAGCGTCTGGAAGCCACTTCTTAAGGAGGGGTAGTGTCACACATAGATATCCATAATAAAGTCTGTAGTTATGTCACTTATGAATAATTGTAACCATGGACTTCAATATGAAAGTAACATTGAACAGAACAGATAGGTGCAATGAATACACACACACACGCACACACACACAAGGTATTTATGTTAAATCAATATATAGGCTACTAAAACTGTGCAAAAATATTATATATATATATATATATATATATATATATATATATATATATATATATATATATATATATATATATATATATATATATATATTTAAAGATAAATATACACTTTATAATAAGAATATCCCTATTATAATAAAATAATTTTTTTTTTTTTTAAAACATGCAAACTAAGTTTATTTTAACTTCAAAAATGCAATTTACTAGGATCCCCCCCCCCCCTACATTTCACTGTGCCTACTTCAGAGATCCCTTTTCCCACCTAATTTTGCCTACCATCAAATGCCTTACCTCTTTAGAAAGCTGAGACCCTGTAGTTTAGAATAATTGTGTGAAGTACTGGCACAGAGTTATAGCGGCTAGAATATAGTTTTTTTTTTACACAAGCTGCATGATTAAGTTGTTTATCGAAACGAAAAGCTGCAATTTAAACGTCTTAAAGCATCCAGATTTGTAGTCATGTTAATAACGTTTGTAAATCCGTCAAGATTTCAGCGAGATAAAAGTATTTATGTTCGTACAGATCACTCACCTTACATCAGGTTCCACAGAGCCCGACAGAAAGCTTGCCTGTGACAAGATGGCTGCCGGTGATGACGATGGTGACTCCGCCGTAAGACATCTAGCCTTTATTATGGATATCTATGGTGTCACATCCCTGTCCTGTCTTGTGTGCACATGTGGGGTTATGTTATTTTGAGCATGTGCTCCTGTCATTGTCTGATCCCTCCCCCTTGTTATCTGATTAGTGTTTGATTTCTCCCACCTGTTTCCTCTAGATTTCTTTCCTCTGTAAGCTCCTTGTGTTTGTCGCTCTTGATCAGATCGTTGTGATGTCCACGTCTCCCGTTTTCCCCGTGTCCCTGCTTTTGTATGTTTTCAGTTAGTTTTGTTATTTCTAGTTATGTTGCCCCCTTGTGGGTTTTGTTTTGAATTTATGTTTTATTTTATAATAGATTATCATTTCTCTGCACTTGAGTCCTCGCACTAGTTTTCCCTTGTGTTGTGACATGACAGTTTGCTAGAGAACATTTGGATTATCCAAAAGAGGATTGGGAGAATGTCAGATGAAACCAAATTAGAACTTTTTGGTAAAAACTCAACTTGTCGTGTTTGGAGGAGAAAGAATGGTGAGTTGCACCATTACTACTTTGAAGCATGGGGTGGAAACATCAAGCTTGGGGCTGTTTTTCTGCAAAGGGACCAGGACGATCCATGTAAAGGAAAAAATAAATCGGGCCATGTATCGTGAGATTTTAAGTAAAAACCTCCTTCCATCAGCAAGGGCATTGAAGATGAAACGTGGCTGGTCTTTCAGCATGACAATGATCCTAAACACACCACCCGGGCAACAAAGGAGTAGCTACGTAAGTTGCATTTCAAGGTCATGGAGTGGCTTAAGCCAGGTGCACACTGTGCGATTTTGGCCACGATTTGGCCATCTGAGACAAATTTAGCAAATCCTAAAAGATTCCTCTGATCCTAGGCTAAAATCTGACGTCTTTGGTCGTTAGTTTGACATGTTCACCGGCAGCCGATTAATGAGCGCTGCGATCAAATTTTACCTCAGACGAAATTCTGGCAGTGTCAGAAGATTTGGCACACAATCCTGCAGTGTGACTTCTCCTACGACGACAGTCAAATATCTCAATTTTTTCAAGACATACTATGACCAAAACGAGAGCTAGAGATCTGGTATTCTTGGTAACCAGCATTTCAGTACCGCGTGTAATGCAGCTCACTGTTACCGAACGCGTCATTCATTGATGATATAAAACTCCGGACGAGTTTTCTTGTGTGCGTCCGTTTTTAGCGTGCCTTCACTATCGTGCAGTCTGACATTCATGCCAACTGAGATCTTACAGTGTGACATGGCTTACATCAGGGACATGATGACATTCGCAAAGGATTTTGAAAAATCACACAGTGTGCAGGACCCATTAGCCAGTCGCCAGATCTCAATCCCAAAGAAAAACTTTGAAAATCCATGTTGCCCATATATGAATAAAAATAAATAAATAATAATACATTTTATTTATAATGCACTTTATATTAAACAAAATCTCAAAGTGTTACAGAGTTAAAACAATCAACAATAAAAAAAACAATAAGTCAATAAAATAAAATAAATAAAACTGAAAATTTAGAAGTAACAATTCAATTAAAAGCTCTGCTAAAAAGGTGGGTTTTAAGACCACGCTTAAAAGCATTTACAGTCTGTGGGGTCCGCAGGTGGTCAGGGAGAGCATTACACAGACTGGGGGCTGCAGAGCAGAAGGTCCAATCTACCATACGGAGTTTGGTCGAGGGAGTTCCAAGAAGATACAGAGAAACAGAGCGGAGGTTACGAGTGGAAGTTTGTGTGGTGAGGAGTTCCTTGAGATAGGAGGGTGCGTCACCATGGATGCACTGGTGCGTAAGGAGAGAGATCTTATACTCGATCCTGAACAACTCAGGAAGCCAGTGGAGTGATTTCAGAATGGGGGTTTGGTCGTAATTGCGCACTCTCATGAGGATCCTAGCAGCGCTGTTCTGAATACACTGCAGCCTCTGGAGATTTTTGCTAGGGATGATGATAAGGAGCCAATTATTATAATTATAATTATTATAGCCTATTATTATTATTATTATTATTATTATATATGGCAATTTAAATTTTGTTAGTGGCCCAAAGTTCTGAGGACAGCCCCACTTTGTCTGACTAAGTTATGTAACTACACTGTAAAAATATTATTGTTGTTTTTTGTTGGTTTAACTTTAAAAAGTAAGTATCCTGGTTCCCTTAAAATTTTGAGTTTATTGAAATAAAAAAATTGAGTTGATACAATGAAGGAAATTTGTTTAATACATAGAAACTCAAAATATTTGTATCTGAACCACATAAAAAAATTGATAAATCATGAAAATAGCACTATTTGGCATGTTTCACTGCATCATCAGAAATAAAACACACACAATTCCCCAATATGCTTACAAAATCTTTTAATAATCTTTTAATAAAGGTTGTCGAATCTCAAAAAAATTCCATTGTATTAACTTTCAATGAACTCAAAATTTTAAGGCAACCAGGTAACTTTTTTTCTAAATATTTTTTTACAGTGTATTAATAAATAGTTAGTACTGTAAAAACTTGTATATTCAGTATTTGTTTATTTTCTTAATAAACAAAGTAAGTCTCTTAGGTACTTTACAGGCAAAGTCAATAATACTTAAGCACATCCTTGGTTAACATCTTTCTTTAATAATATAACACCTTTTCCTTGTATGACTTGTATTAATGCCTTTCTTTAAAAGGTTATTGTTTGATCTGTACTTTATCTAAATTATGTGTCGTAAACTAGAGTTTGTTTTCCAAAGAACACAAGAAGTGTAGTTTTATGTGCTGTATACTTTAGTGAGCTGTTCAAACACTGCCAAACTGGCTGCATTGGTGATAGCAAGAGCAGGTGCATCCTCAGAATGTCCTGTTGTCATTGTGTCAAGTTTTGTTAAGCTTGGACATTGCATTCAGCACCTATTGGCCAACTTGTTATAAATTATTAACTTATATTAAATAATAATTAGTTAATAATGAATTAACTTATATGTAATTTATGCAATCAAAGTTATATTAAAAACATTTTGCCAGCATCTGCTGTGTGCCTGTTTTGGTGAAGATCAGACCAACAGCTTAGCCTACGAGAAGTTTGGAAAAAGTAGGTTTTTAAGAAAATTCTAAATGGAAAAAAAGCTTAAATGAAACATAACATATAAGGCTTGACTTGAGAAGTCATGGTAAAAATTGAGTTTGCAGCCTTCAGGGTTCCAAAGTTATCCAAAATTGTTGCATATTGCATCTGTGTGCATGAGTAGCGGTGCACGACTGGGACCACCCGGAGTCTGAAATCCATACACTTTTACGGCAGAAAAATAAGGAAGAAGAAAATCTATTCTAAAACAATAGGGTTCCTGCACCTTCTATGCTTAGACCCCTAATACTAGCTCTTTAAAAAGGCCCAAAATGTGTAGAGCTGCTCAAAACAATGGTGGAACTAAAATGCTGCCCAATCGCATATAAAGGACAAACTGGGCCCATCATGTGCGCACAACTGCAAAGATATAATGCAATAGCTGACGAGGAGAGACTGCCACGTGAGGAACAGAAAGACAAAACGCCTATGAAAAGATGCATTCATTGCCACAAAACTGCCAGATAACACTATGAATACTCGACATGTGACAAACCCAGTCCATGGTTGAAGGAAGGCACAACAAAATTATGCATTTCAGTAAGGCAATAGGTTCTTTCGAAAGAATAATTCAGAAAACTTATTCAGTTATTATTTGGCTATACCTATACATAATCCCTAAAATGTTTAATTTCACATTTATTTGTATGAAGCTTTTCAAAATATAATTTCAAAGCATCTTTACAGAAAATGCATTATAGGTTCTGATTTAGTTTTATTATATGTTTATTGTAATTTTTTGTAAGGCCTGGCTTTTTCAATGAACTCAAAATTTTAAGGTAAACATAGGCTCTAATTGTTTATCGGTTTATAACAGATTATACTTTTTTGTGCAGTCGTCCCTGACTGAATTCAGGAATTTTAACTTTGTGTAATGTTAGGATGAAGCACAGTATACACTCTTAGAAGAAAAGGTTCTATCAGCACTACGCATTTGGAAACCTTAAAAGGTTATATATAGAAGTATAGTTGAGTATACTCCAAATAACCTTTTATGCTATAGGGTTCTATAATGACAAGAAGGAACTATTTTGGCACTTAAAAAGGGTTCTATATAGAACACTGAAAAAAATGCCTTTCTTATCAAAGAAAAAAAATGCATTTCTTATCTTAGAAAAAAATCTCTTAATTTTAAGTTGTGGCATATCAAGACTATGATTAGACAGCATGATTATTGCTCAAGTGTGCCTTAGGCTGGCCATAAATAAAAGGCCACTGTACAATAAAATGTGCAGTTTTACTGTATTGGTGGGGTTCCAAGGGGGATGTCTAAAAACCAGTCAGTACCACCATTTCCCTCACACAGTGCAACACATCTCCTTCGCATATTTTCAGATCAGGTTGTTGATTGTGGCCTGTGGAATGTTGGTCCGCTCCTCTTCAATGGAACTGGAACATGTCGTATATGTGCGCCAATCCAGAGCATCCCAAACATGCTAAATGGGTGACATGTCTGGTGAGTATGCTGGCCATGCAAGAACTGTGATGTTTTCAGCTTACAGTAATTGTGTACAGATCATGTTAAAATGGGGCTGTGCATTATCATGCAATAAAATGATTTCCTGTGTTCATTGTCCATAACATACACCTGCCCATACCATAACCCCACCACCACCATAGGCCACTCGATCCACAATGCTGACATTAGCAAACCGCTCACCCACACGACATACATACTGTCTGTCATCTGCCCTGTACAGTGAAAACAGGATTCATCCGTGAAGAGAACACCTCTCTCCAAAGTGCCAGACGGCATTGAATGGGAGCATTTGCCCACTCAAGTCGGTTACAATGCAGATGAGCTTCCCTGAGATGGTTTTTGGGAGTTTGTGCAGAAATTATTTGGTTATGCAAAGCGATTGTTACAGCAGTTGTCCGGGTGGCTGGTCTCAGCTGAAGATGCTGCATGCGGAGGTCCTGGGCGTGTGTGGTTACATATGGTCTGCAGTTGTGAGGCCGGCTGGATGTACTGCCCAATACACTGAAAGGCCTTTGGAGACGTCTTATGGTAGAGAAATAAACATTCAATTCACGGCAGGCTTGTGCACAATTCAGAATTGAATTGAGAATGACTCCTGAATTCCAATTCAGTTCTTGAATTTGAACTGATGTCCAAAACAGGATCTAGAATTACAATTTGAATTTGAATTAAAGGAAGTAGAATTAAAATTCCATAGAAATTCATATACCATCTTGCCATATCAGCTTCCTCTGCACCTGTTGAGAGAATCTTGCAGGAAATATCTTCAGACCAGAACGCTGCAGACTCAGTGATAAAACACTAGAGGAGCTATTGAGAATTAGATGCTACATTCTTGCTCAGTGAGTTTTTCATTGGAATAAATGATAACTGCATTCAGCGGCGTGCCCTGGGTACAAACCAAGCCTGCAGTCTCCCTCTCATTTACTGAAGCTTTCGCGCCTCGATCGCCCCCCGGTGACCGGTCCCAGTATAGCCGCCCCTCTGTGATTTCTAATGGACGCGAGACAAACTAAATAATAAAATTACACTTCAAAAATGTTTCCCCAAAGTTAGTTTATGTCACTAAAGGCAGTAATCATCACGATGATTTCATTTCAGGTGTTCGTTTTAAAAATAAGTTTACTTTTAGTTAGTTATTTGATGCTATAAAATCGGGGGGTGTGACGTCATGATTGACAGCTGAGACTGACGGCTTCTCTGAGTGAAGTTGTCACTGAGGCACTAACGGACTTTTTTCGAAATTTTTGGGAGCAGATTAGAGCTTTAGCTTTAATTTCTACATTTCCATAACTGTTTATTTCACACCAACATTATTAATTGTTCTGCATCTGCGAGAGTGTGGGCGGGCTTTTGATATCGCGACTGTACTTCCTGCTCTACTTCCTGCGCTCTACTGCGCAACTCCGGTCCCGAAATCGCTACTGCGCAGACTCGGTCCCAAGATGTCAGCGCCGTGCAAGGGCGCCTGAAAGCTTCAAATCTGCCAAGCGGAAACGGATGATGTCGAGTCGTCCATATTTTTTTACGGTCTATGGTACAAACCATCTTGCTGGGCCCCTATACCAAATACCATAGTGATACCAATGGATGGGGTATTGCATTTTTATCATTAAAAAAAACACTTAAAACGTTAACAAAATAAGACACACTCTGATTATGTATATGTATGTATAGAAAACTGAGTTCTAAGTGGCCCCCCTGCCTCAGGCCCTGGGTACTCAGTACCCTTTACCTGTCAAGGATCAGGAAGTGGAGGACCCAGATGCAGAGTGAACAAGGACAGTTTATTAACAAGACAGATCAACAGACACAATGGGGTAGTGGATTAGTGACAGTCCAAACACCAGGGCAGGGGAAAGACACGATGACGGGCAGGGGAGGATGACCACTGAGACCAGTCCAGGCAGCCAATGACCTTCACGACAGCTTGGGAGGCAACACCAGGCAGGGCGGTGTTGGACCAATCCAGGCAGGAACCTGAGGCTTGATGTTCTCACCGAAGCAGGAGTCTTGGCTGACATGCAGTGGAGACAGCGGCCAGGGAAAAAACACTGGACAGAAAACAACACAGGACACACACACACAAGACTCTAGACAAGACAACAAGAAACAGACAAACTAAGAACTATGACTAAATTAAACAAAAACTTAAAATAAAAACTGGAGCTAGAAAACGAAGAAAAATAAAACAAAACCAATCTCTATAAAAAGACTGAACTGAGAAAATAAAAGTGGAAAACAGAAAAAATAAAAAGGTAAGCTATCAGAACCAAGAAAACTAAACAATAAGGCTAGAAGAAAAATACCAAACTAAGACCTGGAGAAAACAAGCAAAAATAAAGACAGAACCTTCACTAGACTCAAAAACTCAGGAACAAAGAAAAAAACTGAAAATAAATTCAAAGCTAGAAAAACAGGAGACACTAAAACTAGAAAAGGCTAGACTAGGCTAGACAAGGAGCTAGAGACATGTACGCACAAGCAAACGCTCACAAACATACATAACGAACCAGCAAAGACAAGAGGGAAGGTAGCACAATATAAAGGGACCAGAGCACATGAGGAACAGGTGAGCACAATTAGTGAAACGAGGACTAGACCAGACTAAACAAGGGGGCGTGGTAACAGCAAACAAGGAGGTAGGACAAGAGGAACACATGACAGACACAAAGAGAGACAGATCCATGCACTAAGACACAACACAAACATAGAAACATTAAACAAAGACAAAACAGACAGAGCTGCCAGGGCAGAACCCTGACATTACCCCCCCAGTCCGATGCCCCTGACTGTATTTACAACAACTTTGTGTTATTGGATTACTTTGAAATGAAAATACCATTGGAACAAAACTAATTAAACAACATTGAGGAGGTAATTTATTTAAATTGATCATTATCTGTATTTTAGAACAAAAATCTATGCAGGGTTGAGGAGTGACTACACTGTTAAAATGAATCATGGGTCTTGTAATTTTCACACATTTTTTTTTAATAATTCAAATAGTGTTTATATTTCCTTAAGAAAATTGTGGTTAAGTGTTGTATAGAAATATTAACAACATTTCACTAATAAAACCAAGAGATACATTTTCCTATTTTTTAAGGAAATGTAAGCAATTTTGAGTCTTCAGTTGAACAATCGAGTAAGCTGATAAAATGAAGGGAAATAAGGTTACCTATTTATTTTAAGAGAATAAGCTCAAGTGTGCTGTTTTGTTTAGAGACACCATTGCTAGTTCCCAGCATGCTTTGCATATGCAAATGGAGAATTGAAATTAATAATTAATTAAGTGTTATTTAATGTGTTTTGAGTGAAGGGAAACATCTGTTAATGTATAATATTCGTTTATGTTTGACGTTTAAAAGAGTTTCTGTTAAGTTGAAGTTTTGACTGTTACCATCGTGCAGAAGAGTAGAGCTTATGGTTAGGTTGTTATGTGAATAACGGCAAGTATTATTATTATGAAGCATGTTGCTTTCTAGGCTTTCAAGTTAGTTTCTTCTTATGCTTAGCTGCATACAATCTATTAACTGTAAAGTATAAGTGAAGGTAATTTCTATACTAATTTACAACTTTTTTTAAAAAAAGTCAGCTTAAATTAAAACACATTCCACTAATAATAATAAATTCATCGTGTTACAGACTAAATAATTTAGGAAATTTAGCTTAATTTAGATTTTTTGGTAGATTCCAAAAAAAAGTTTTTTTTAGTAGAGGTTTTTTTTTAAGTAGAGTGTGTAATATTGTTTACAGTGCAGTTACGTGTAATGAAATGATGTTATTTACTAATCATATTAAATGTAAAACAGTACTTTGCATTGATAAAGTAATCCAAACCACATTTATAATGAGTAACTTATAACAGTAAGCAATTACATTTCCTAAGTAACCTTTCTAACACTGAATGTATGAGAGATTAAACACATTCTTTCTGTTGTGTGACTATGTGGAATTTCTTTGAATTGCCATGAATTTAATTCCACTTCCTGTCATTCCAATTCAAATTGAAATCAAACTTCCTGTGGGGCGGAGTCAGTTCAATTCAAATTCAAATTCATGAATTGAATGGAGGCCAATTCTGAAATTCTGAATTTTGCACAAGCCTGATTCACAGGCAACAGTTCTGGTGGACATTCCTGCAGATGCCAATTGCATGCTCCCTCAAAACTTTCAAAATCTGTTGCATTGTACTGTGTGATAAAACTGCACATTTTAGATTGCTCTTTTATTGTGGCCATGCTAAGGCACACCTGTGCAATAATCGTGCTGTCTAATCTTGATATGCCACAACTGTGAGGTGAATGGATTATCTCAGCAAAAGAGAAGTGCTCACTAACACAGATTTATGAACAATATTTGAGAGAAATAGGCATTTTGCTTACATAGAAAAAGTCTAAGATCTTTGAGTTCAGCTCGTGATACTGTAAATGGGGGCAAAAACAAAAGTGATACATTTATAATTTAGTTTAGAGGAGTTGTTTTCATTTGTTGAATGCATCACTATCTGTAGCAACATAAATAAACCTGTATAAATGTTTGTGGACATTTTTTTTTTGTAATAGAGCTATAGGTTTTTGGTTTGATGATCCATATGATGTGTTAACTTGCCCTGTGTTCTCTGGTTGGGAACTGTCTGCTGTCTGGTTGTAAAAGTCATGTGCTAAAAAAATGTTGCTAAAATGTAATTGTTTTACATTCTGAATTTTGCACAAGCTTGTGCTTTTTCCTTGCTTGACCGTTACCTTGCTTTGTGCACTGGTGCCATTCATGTTGGAAAAGAAAGGGGCCATCCCCAAACTGTTTCCACAAAGTTGGGAGCATTAAATTGTCCAAAATGTCTTGGTAAACAAAATTTACTAAATACAATTATCACAAGATTTAAGGTTCCACTTGCACAGTGAAAGAAAAAAGCAGAACACCTGAATGAGCTACACTGATTTCCAATAGAAGGGTAGATATAGAATATTAACCAACTAGTACATTTATTTATTGCAAACATCTTCTGTTACCTTACCTTGTGAAGCTTTAAAGCCCCAATAAACTGGAAGTAGAAACACATATATATATATATATATATATATATATATATATATATATATATATATATATATATATATATATAGGACATAAATATATTTATTAATTTTTTTATTAATTTTTTTATTTTATTTTTTTCAGTGCTGTGATTAATTATTTAATCACGGATTTTGCACGGTTTAAGCACAGATGAATTGTTCTCCCTAAGACCTGTAATGTGTGCCAACAAAGTAAATAGGGTCAATTTTGAAATCATGAGGACTTTAAAACTGTGTTATCCCTCTGGCAATGACTAAAATAACTTCCACAACCAAATCAGTGGCCTAATAAACATTTAGCTTACACTGTTGCACTGGGTGATACAAAGTGAAGTTTTATTAACTAATTTCGGGAGGAGCACTAACAGATAATTAAACAACGGAGCCGTCAGCTAATCAAGGGGATACTCTGGGTTCGGGCAAAAATCCGAGCCCGGAGCCCTCCCCTGGACAGCACGCCAAATACGCATAATCTTTACTCTATTTAATTTGATGTAAGTGGGAACTCGTGAAATGATGATCATTGATACAAATGCATGATCTATTTTGATGCACAACAAACTCCCATTCATTATTTATAGTCATGATGATGCATAATCGTGTATGTCTTAATGGACTTCAATTAGAGGCCCCTTTGACTGAAATCTTAGGATATGTTAAAACATTTATGACATTCTTGCATCTTGAGTATGGCCTTTTTATCACTCTTAAGATATGCATGACCAAAGTTAGAAGACATAAGATATGATTTTTTTTTATTTATTTAAATCTCGTACCTGTTTAGAGTGCATTTTGGGAATTGTAGGCGATGTCGCGAAATGCAAATATAATGCAGTTTATATAGTCGGTTCACTAATATTTGAAACACGACCGTGGTAGAACCATGTCTGTAGACCTCCCACTTAAACGGCGAGAGAGAGGGAGAGTTAGAGAGGGGAGGGAGATTTCCGAATAAAACAACACGCAGCTTCACTTTGGGTGCTTTGAGGAGGTGATAAAGTATCCTCGCGTTTTTTGTTTTACTTAAAAGAGATGGACGGTAACGGAGGAAAAGAAACATGTGGTCGATAACGTTTTAACCCGAGGGTTTTGACGACTGGTGGAGACAGGTAATGTGAAAGTGAACCGGTGGAAGGGGATTTTTATGGACATTTATACGCGTTATAACGGACGGTTCTTTTACCTCAGCGCAAACGTTAGTGTTCAATCTGCGCGTCTAACTAACCCGGCGGTGTGCAAAACGTATGTATGATGCTTTCAAAATGCTTTTGAAAGAGTACCAAATGTTGTGTGCTTGAGAATGAGTTTTAGCCCGTCTGGACTGTGTTTGTCTGTGGCTGGCTAGCTGAATGAGCGCAAATAGGCTGCTTTGCTTTTAGGCCCCTGAGCGCATATAACCCACCGCGTTGACTTCATATTTTCCACCATATGTATTTTAGTCCGTTTTTTTCTAAACCTGTTCTCCTTCGAGACAAGGGTTTGTATTGTTTGACATGTGGAAATGTATCGGTTATGGTGTGTTTATCTTGAGAGCTGACCATTGGTTTGTGTGTGAAGTAAAGGGGAGGGTAACGTTAAACCGTTAGCCTGCCTGAGCTCTCAGTCCGAGAATTGCAAACATGTATTATCGGGACATCACAATGCCTTATCACACAGAAGTCTGCATACTTTAAGATAAAATACTATCGCGCTGTGCTGTTGCTGCGAGGCAGTTGTGTTTTGAAGAACTGAATAGATTCAGAACAAAAAACGAGGAGTGACTACTACCATATGGATCTTGACTTTCCCCTTCTTTCAGTTGTTTAAAACGCCACGTAACATTGGACTAATAGGGTGAATTATTGCTATAAAGTGTGAATCAAGTATATAGAATGTTAATTCACGTCAGCATGTTAGATATCATTGTTATCAAACCAAGTGGTATTTATTAAAGCAAAGCATTAAAAATAGGGGTTTGAATGAATAAACAACATATTTATTCTTCAGAATGAAGATAAATTGTGACTCTGAAATGTTAGTGGAACATTAACGTTATACACTGTAAAAAATAAAAACGGAAAATGTACTGGTAATTTTCTGCCAACATTATCCAGTAATTTTACGGAAATTTATGTTGACCCTTGAAACACAAACTAATGCAATGTGTAAATCAATATACAGGTAAAACACCTGTAAAAAAAAATCCTTCATATTATACAGTAGGCTACATTGTGCCCTATTTTTACTGACTTTTTTTACAGTATACAGTTAGGTTATTAGGCTACTGTGCTGGGAGAACTGTGTGAACATCGGGAGAAAATGCTATCATCTTCTAGATTATACTGTATTTGTATAGTATTTTTTTTAAATGTAATTTATTTATTTATTTATTTATTTATTTTTTGCAGACTTGCATTTAAGTAAATTTGACCAGTTATCATGATGGACTTTTTCACTTTGAGCTTATGTATTTTTTTTCCTCCCACACAACATTCCCGTTTAATTCCAATAAACTGTTCCCTTGATAGGCTATATAACATGGTTAAAGGGACAGTCATCATAATAGCTAGCAGAATGTTTGTGTGTCTCCTTTCCATATACAATCTAAGTGGTTGGTGGTCAGGAGAAGTCAAGCTCCAAAAATTAACCATAAAAACAGGGGTGTCAATTTACCAAAGAAGGCACAGAAGACAACAGGAGTATTTAGCACAAATACACATAATACTAAGCCACTTCAGGAAGTGGTCTGGGTCTCTTTACAGTCAAAAAGTCTAAATAGATCTAGTTGTTGAAACCGCATATATAAATTTTACTTATCCCAACAATGCAAAAAAATAAATGTGTGAGAGCGTGCTATAGGCTATGTCAAGTTATAGCCAAATATGAATGTGGTACCGCAGCAGGCATCGCTACAGAGTATCTCTTCATTAAGCCAATGCACAAACTACTGCAAATTAAACCGAAAGTAAAGTCGTAGGTGCTCAACATACAATCATCTTCATTAAAAGTAAAGAAACTGAATGATCTTACAAGTGCTGTTGCCGCGCTCGCACATATTGCAGTCTTTGATAGTGAAGTCAGTTGTTGAGCAATAAAATGCAGCTTTTATCTGTTGTTTTGACGTGACTTGAACTCCCATTAAATCTGCATATAGTGCGGGAATTGACAAGCATGTGTGTTCTCCAGTGGTGGAAAGAGTACTGAAAAAGCATACTCAAGTAGAAGTACTGTTACTTGCCAAAAAATATAGTTTAAATAGAGTAAAAGTACCTGACATAAATACTACTCAAAGTAGGAGTAAAAAGTAGCCCTTTTAAAAGTACTCAAGAGTAGTGAGTAGTCTATTAAAAACGTAGCTTAGACATTTATGGATGATTCTCAGTAAGAACAAAAAACATATCACCAAAAATATTTTATTTCTTAAAATTTTTATATTTGACTGTTAGCACTAAAAATACAGCCATGTAATATTTGAGAAATCAACCAATAATCTGGTAACATTTATGAAAACCATTCTGTAGAGGTTTTCTTGCGGTTAATTAAAAAAGGTTGCAAAGCATTGTACATTAACAATTATGTAAAAAAAAAAAAATCTTTTCAATGAAAAGTTCTTTTTTTTCAAGACGCAATCGCTGTACTGCTTTAATTTCAATGGACATTTTCTCTGTTAAAAGGATAGAAATCAGAATCAAGTAACTCACCGTTTTCACCACTGATTATTCTTTATGCAATTAAAAAATAAACCCGCTTTAAATATAAATCTGATGTTTTATGAAAGTTATTTGCTATATACATGGCCTACAATTTTAAATCGCCACGTGAGAACACAATACATTAAAATATGCACTTCAATAAACTGAAGTGCATATTTAAGCATAAACATGAAGCTAAATGTGTAGATAAACATCAAGCTAAATGTGTAGAGTTTCCAGCAGATGGCACCCAGAGCTTGTGCAGCGCTAACAGAATTAAGTACCATTTTTACATGTATTAGAAAATGTAATATTCTGCGGTCCATTTGTAGTCATTTTTTAAGGCGCTTTGACGATTTCAGTCATCATACAGTAGCCAGCACTTACCCCCTTTCATAAAGTGTGCATCTCACACTCTAGGCTGGCAGTCGCTGTGGTTGATTTGACGGGAGTCACGCACGTGACGCATGGAGACACAGGACTGAATATTCGTCTTAGCCAATCACATTGACAGGAAACATAAATAAACATAATGTAGCGACGGCAGGTTTAGGGAAAATAGCGCAGTAAAAGTACCGATACATCACTTATAATGTACTCAAGTAAAAGTACACTGTTTTTAGACTACTTTAAAAAATACAATTCCTGAGGAAAAACTACTCAATTACAGTAATGAGAGTATTTGTAATTCGCTACTTTACACCACTGGTGTTCTCCAGGTCGTGCTTACCGGGTTGTTCATAAAAGCCGAGATGTGCTTAGATGTTGGCTTTTAAAGTGCAGTTTAAAGTTGGAGCATTTTTAATCATTCACACTCTCTTCTCTCATCTCCCTCTCTCATTGTATGCTACCACAACAAAGCACGCACGTGACAAATAACATTAATACGTGACGTCAGTAACATTATAAGCGGTTATGGTCTATTACTGAACCGATACCGAAACGTCGTTGTTTGCATTGCGATGCATCGAAGAAACAATTCATTTCGACACCCCTAACTAAAATACACTTTTATAAAAAATAAAAAATTTAAAAAATGTACAAACTTTCCGCTATGACCAGTAGACGGCTGCTGAGGAGCACTTATTAGCTATTTTCTCTCCCTATTATAGTTTTATTCACAAGTTCCATTTGAATTTTTTTTAAAGAAATCATCAAATCACTATTATAACATTAAAAAAAATCTGTTTTTGTCTCTTTTTTTTACTGAAGTGTGAAGTATATATTGGAGGAAAGGTCCAATGCCTCATGAAAAACAACTTTTCTTCAAATTGAAAAAATGAATGAAATTACACAGTGAGTAAAGAGCGCTTCATTTATAATCATTGAAGCTGTCAGTCAGTTCAGTGCGAACTCGTTAAGTGTGTGTCTGCTTTGTTTATGTCTGTTATAATTTGTATGTGTGTAAAGTCGTAGTACTATAATTTTGTTTATCCTGCAGTAAAAATATTACTTTGTATTGACCTGACCAGAAAGCCAAGCTATGTCAGGGTTTTGTGGCTGCCATACCTTGACTTCCTGGTCACGTCAAAACCATTTGATGCCTCTGCATAAGAGTCATAAAGGTTTTTCATTCAACTTCTTTTTCCCATGGCTTCTTAAGTCTAATGATAGATTTTTGTGGAGAACATACAGAAATAAGTTATTTCCTAAAAATATTCCCCCTGCTGTCACATTTTAAACGTGAATGTTGCTGTATCCAGGGGGAAAATGCACAAGAAGCTGTGCTTGTGAGGTAGTCGTAAAAAGAGCTCACTGTAGCCACACAATGATAGCTGTTTCTCACACAAAGCTATCATTTAGGGATGTGCGCAACATCCCTAAATCTCAATTTCATTAATGTTTAAACAGAAATTTTGCAACTGACTTGTATCATCCCCCCAGCCACCCACTGAGACAATCTGGATATGTGATCCAGTTTGAAATAGACCACTTAATCTATGAACAGTCAAATCCAATACTGAATGATGCTAAAAATAGGTCAGATACATGCAATGTGCTTGCCTTGCATTATGATCATTGTATATTAAACTTCAGCGTGCATTTGGGCAACATTTATAGACATTGATTCAAATCAACTAAATCAATAGTTGCACTGCGCGGGACCGCTAAGTTCAAACCTAATAACCTATAAACAGTCCATAAAGTCTGCACATTAAAGTCCCCATGAAATCAAAATGAAAGGATTTTGGCTTTTAGTATGAATATGTTAGCCTTGCTGTTATCTAAATGTATGGTGCTCCAAAACAATTACACAATTTGCATTTAGAAGATAAAAGCATGGATCAATAATTTTGATCACATGACTTTGCTCTTCAGCTTCTCATCAGATTTTCTGTCCAATCAAATGCTCTCAGGGATCTAAAGCGCCCTGCCCCCTAGATTATATAGACGCTGAAGCTGCAGCTAAGATTTGTCACTTTTTCACACATATCAAGTCCGAATTCCGAGATATCATGTAAGTGCCTTTGTCATCTTAATGAATTTAATGCATCGTTGTTGAATAAAAGTGTGTGCGTGTGTGTCTGTGTGTGTGCCTGTGTGTGTGTTGTTTTTCTCAGCTGACAAACTGGCTTGTGTACTTTTAATAATGAGAGTCTGTCTGCTTGACTGCATGCTGTGAACATGTGATTCAGCTTCCCTGACCTTTCTGTCCTGTTCCTAGGTGATGTAAAAACACGGTACCATGTGAATGGTTGAGGAACATGAAGCCTGCACACAAACTACTGTTCGTCTTGTGTCCCATGCTGGTCTTGGGGTTCATCTACTACTCTTCTGGGAAGCTCCATTTGCACGTATGGGGCCAGAAGCCACGTGAGTAGTTCTCAGGCCTCGTATTGCCATCTATCTGTTAACATGAGTCAGGTTGTGTCCTCTCTGTACGTGGGTGCCTTTTGCTCAGTCAATAAGTATGTTTGCCATAGTTTGTTTGTTAGACCCTGTCAGTTGAATTATTAAGCCTAACGGTCCACTTGTGTGCTTGCATTACAATTGGTTGTTTAGGTCAGATCACGTCTCAAAGTGATTATTCTTGTGTGGGTTCACAGAGTTTGCCGTACTGTTTTCAAAGAGCTCACATTTTTTAATGGTTTGCATGGTTTATTTTGTATTGCCTTTTATGTTTATAATTGTAGTTTTCATGTTAATTTTAGTTTCTTTTTCTAAATGTCTGTAATTTTATGTACATTTTATTATATATATATATTATTAGGGGTGTAACGATACGCGTATTCGTATTGAACCGTTCGGTACGAGGCTTTCGGTTCGGTACGCGGTACGCATTATGTCTTGGACTAATTAATTAGATTTGGAAAATAAAAAAGTGTGTGAAATATAATAATATGCGTTCAACAAGGTAGCCCAATAACCAAAACGACATAACAGGCAATGCCCCTGACACCGCCGAAGTGAAAGAAAAAAAAACACCAAATATGTTTTAGGCTGCTCAGTCAGGTGCTCGTTTACTCAGTAGGCTACGCGCTGAATGCTCGTGGCAAAATAGCTATTGTGTTTAACAAACCAGAAATAGAAGATTCTCCAATAACCAACAGGTCTGGTGTTTGGGTGAACTTTGGATTCTTTGTAAGCTATGATGGTGTTGGCAAGAGTGATGGATTAAAAAACAACAGTATGTCGTATTTGCTGATGGTACAGCAGCGGGAATAATTCATGTCATGTCAATCAACTCATTTACGCCGACAACAAGACGATAAAAAGGAGAAACAGCCACAAACTATCCTGTCTTATTCCTGAAACTACATAGAAGATGGGTAAAGTATAGCTCCATCATTGTTCAATGTAAAAAAAAAAAAATCATACTTTGTTAGTTTTAATAAAAAAAATTAAAAAAAAGTAATTTATCTGCCAATTTTTTCTTTTTGCTGTATCTAAAACATACCGAACCGTACCGAACCGAACCGTGAAGCCAGTGTATGATATCGAACCGAACCGTGAATTTTGTGAACCGTTACACCCTATATATATATATATATATATATACACATTTATATATACATACCACACACAGACACACATTTGAATATATATATTTTTTTATATTATTAAAATATAAAATAACTGTTTTCTATTTGAATATATTTTTACAATGTCATTTATTCCTGTGATGCATTGCTGAATTTTTAATATATAGTACAATATTACAAAAGCTTTTTATTTCAGATAAATACTGTTCTTTTGAACTTTCTATTCATCAAATAATCCTAAAATAAATAAACTGTTTCAAAATGTATAATAATCAATGTTTCTTGAGGAGTAAATCATCATATTAGAATGGTTTTTGAACGATCATATGACACTGAAGACTGGAGTAATGATGCTCAAAATTCAGCTTTGCATCTTAGAAATAAATTACATTTTAAAATATATTCAAATAGAAAATAGTTATTTTATATCTGAATAATATTTCACAATATTACAGCTTTTTTTGTGTTTCTTATAACATAAATACAGCCTTGGTGAGCAGAAGAGGCTTCTTAAAAAAATTATATATATATATATATATATATAATATATATATATATATATATATATATATATATATATATATATATATATATATATATATATATATATATATATATATATACATATATAATAAAACTATTAAAACATTAATTAATTTTTAACTGAATAAATGCTGCAATAAAATATATAAATATATATAATACATTTTTTATATATATATATATATATATATATATATATATATATATATATATATATAATTTTCATTTAGTTTATGTATTGTTTTAACTAATATTTATATTTTATTGCAGCATTTATTCAGTTAAAACAAATGTTTTAATATTTTTAGCCTAGTCTTACTAGTTTTAGTCAGTTGATAACCCTGGCTCAAAGTAAAAAATTCAGGTTTCATTTGACTGTAGGGCAAAATGGCTCAAATATCCGCCTTTTCAATTCCGTTATTTAGAGGTGTGGTAGGGATTTGCATTGCTAAATATTTGTTGTTTAAACATTTGCGCAGGAGTTGTTGGTACCTAGATTTCAGTAGTCGCTACTAAGACCAGTAACATTTTGTGGTTCTCTGTAGCAATTTCCATACTAGAGCAAACGCTCTTGAATTAAGTAAAGTTTGTTTGGTTTTTTTTTCACTTGCGCATTTAAATATGGTTGTGAATCCAGAAACGTTGCAGTGTGCCACTGCAGCATGAAAAGCTTAATTTAATTAGATTGTGAATGGTAATTATAAACAAAGCATGAGAATAGGGATACAACTAATGATTATTTTGATAACTGATTAGTTGGTCGATTATTTTTTCGATTAATCGGCTAAACAGGCTAAACAGCGCACTGCACTGGCATTCGTTCAGTGAAGTTTAACGCTGTTAGAACGTGTTTTAATGCAAAATGGAAATACTCGCATGAATTGGTAATCATTACTGCCACCGCAGATTTAAAATATGCACAAAATCAGCTGCTTACGGCAAATAAAACTTATTTATTAACTAATCGATGACTAAATTAGTTGACAACTATTTTAATAATCGATTTTAATCGCTGGGACCGCTCCGTCAAAAACACAGTTCTTTGGTATGATTTGGTGAAGTCCTGTGACAGCAGTGGCGTGTAAATCCACTTTGAGACGCGACTGAAGCGATGTTGTGAAGCTTCCCGTCATTTCTGCGTTCAAATCGGTTCAAATGCAGCGCTGCCTTCCCGGAATGCTGTGCTGAAGCGCTGATATCACCCGTATAAATAAAGTGGAACGGGAGCGTGGCGCGTCATAAGTGTTCACGGATGACTGGATATGCATCTGAGCGAGTGTTTATGGGCGTGCATTTCCTCTCTTGCTCTAGTCACGCGCACGCGCACCCTACCGGGAGAAGAGCCCGTACGGCCCATACAAGGACCTTCCGTTTTATTAACGTCAAACCGAGCCATACTCGAAAAAAAGTCTCCGAAACTTGTGAGAAACCGGAAGGAGTATTTTGAACACAGAAATACTCCATCAAACGTCCAACATTAGTTTTTGAAACTTTGTCTATGTTTAGGATGGGAATCCAAGTCTTTAACAGTGTAAAAAGCTCAGTATGCATGAAACAGCATTTCACCCCGTTAAATACTTTTTTGTTGTTGTTGCATGTTTTAGACATTTTATCTAAAATGAGTACAAAATAAATAAGCCCCTCAAAAATTCTAACAAATGTGCATAAAACAATCTAGTTAAACCATCTGCATTTTTAGAATTATTTTAGTGAGGTTTCTTTGAGTTTTTCATGACCGAACAGTCACACATTTGTCACCACATTTTGAGAGTGACCCAGATGCATTGTGATTTAGATCTAAAAAAAAATGTAGATACTTTTTTAAAATGTGTATATTCATGTTTTAATTATTTAAAAAGTTGAGTATCATATAGAGATGCAGAAACCGAAAACACATGATTTTAAATAAATCGTTTATGACTCACTGAACAAAATCAAATAGTTCAAGCTAAAGTTCACGCGCTTGACACAAAATCAATGTGTCAAGCGCGTGAACTTTGACACAAATACGTGAAGTTTTTTTGTGTGTGTGCAAATATTCCTTATTAATAAGTTTCAAGAGTGAATCCAGTTCTGTTCTCCAGAGGCTCATTGATTGTTGAGGCTTGTCAGACCCACTGTAGAGGACGACGTCGTGTCTAAAGTTTTAAAGTTTTGTGCTGAGTACTGTTACAATATTGTACTTCCCTTATTACTTCTGTACCGCTATACTTTTTGTAGGTGTATTTTTGGCGAAAGCTGTTAAAACAAATATGTTAAATAAATCTAAAAATATTTGCATTATTTTGGAAATAACAGAGTAGTAATTAGTTCATTTATTTTTATACAGAGAGGACACACTGTAAATATAGATATTTTGTTAAAGGGGTTCAGTTTCAGTCAATCTCACGTCAATCTTGAGTACCTATAGAGTAGTATTCCATCCTTCATATCTCCGAAAAGTCTTTAGTTTTATCATATTTATAAAAGAAATATAGGCTGTACCGAGTCTTTCCGGAAAAAAACGAGCGCCTGGAGGCGTATCGTGTGGGCGGAGCTAAAGAATGACAAGCGCGCAAAGCGGTGACGTCCTCAAGCGTGGAGAAACCCATGGCTATCGATCTCAGCTAATAGATATATGATCCAGAATCAAATCTGAGGCAGAAATAAATTGAACAGGAGAAACGGCAACATCAGGACGTCCGTCTCTGTGGTATGTACTGTATTTAGTGGCGCCTCCACATTTGTGTCTCTTTACTCGCAGTGTATGAGGACATTAGACATGTACCGATTTTCGATAATGCGATTTATCACGATAATGAATATGCACGATATTGTTATCGTGGGCACTTTAAAATATCGTAAATAATAATTTATTAACAATTTATAATTTTTTTTATAATTTATTGAAGAATACTTTGCCCATACATCCGTATAAATGCTCAACACCGCTGTATTCTGCGTCAAAGGGACACGCGCTCAGATATAAACAAGCCCAACGTGCGTTTGCACATGACTGAACCGGTGAAGGAGACACGCTGCTGAAGTGCCGCTCAGTGACAGCAGAGGGCGCTGATGAACTGCAGAATGCGGCTGTTACCCCGGGAACCAGCAAACAAACAAAAACCATGTGTAGTTTTTAAAACATCCATTCGTTTTTGTAATCTCAAGGTTGTTCATCAAAGCACCTAATACTTAAAGACTTAATAGGCTATTTATTTTCAAACTTAAACATTTTTATGTTTTAATCTGGAGTACAACATGCCCTAATAATTAGAACGTTCTGTTATTGTTCAGTAAAACTTTGAGACACGACTTCATTAGTTAACATTAGGGCTGGGCGATATGACGAAATATATCGTCTGGACGATAGAAAATGTCTATCGTTTTATATTAGGCTCTATCGCTTACGCCACGATAAGGCGTTTATGGCAGAATTTTATGTCAAGATGCACCTCACGCCATGGCATGCCCATGCAATACATAAACGCGCTCCCTCTGTCTCTCTCTCGCTCTCTTACTCACACACACACGCGCTGCAGCCTCCCTTCCACTCACGTCACTTTTTTAAAATCCCCCACAGCGCGAAACACGAGTCCCGCAAACGCGCCGCAGAGGAGCTTGTTTGTAATCAGAGGACAAATGGCTCCTTAGTTTCGAAATGGTTTGGGTACAAGGTGATCGCGTTGAAAATAAAGGCGTTTGTCCAGCCTTAGAAGCTCATTTGAATCATTGCCGCGGCTCATTTAAGAAAATGACAGCTCCGAAGAGACGCCGCTTTAGTTTGAGGTAACGTTACTGCTAACAATAATAAAGAAAGACGATCAACACCTTATGTGTTACCACTGAAATGAAGATGTAATATATTTCCAAATGTAAGCCCATCTTAAGCGAAATGCACGCTTCATACTGTCGTCTGCTCTGGCTCTAACCTCGAGTGTTTACTTTTTGCAAACCTTGTGAGCGCGCAAACCCAAACGCTGTGACCTCGCGCCAAATGTTTTTATTGGTTTATTAAGTACAAACAGGCAAGTTATGAAAAATTGAGTGCGAGGGATATGTTCAATCACACAAAAAGATTTTGGAATGAGACGGCCAACTGTAGTAGCGTTTAGTCCACTGTCTATAATAGCCTAATTTAGAGATCACTTTTTTATTTATTTTAACCGACAACTTTGATCGGTTAACGTTGATACGGTCAGCCATCGGTCAAACGTTCATCGGTAAACATCCCTAGGCAGGTGTTAACTTTACTAACAGTCTTGCTTTAAAAAAAGGTTCTAAATAAAATAAAAATGTAGTCCATACTACCTTTATTTGTTTTGTATATCATTTCAAACTGCATTTCCACATTGCAATTTTGTATAGACTATTCATAAACTGAATTAATAGAAAGGTTGCTATATCGTTATGTATATCGTTATCGGGATATCAAATGAGCTATATCGGGATATGAAATTTTGGCCATATCGCCCAGCCCTAGTTAACATGTTATTTCATTATTCACCAAACTGACAATGAAAAATATTTATAAAGAATGAATCATTCTATGTTAATTTCTTAGTTACTTTTTAATAACATTAAAATCAAAATCAAAATAACTTTGTTAATGTACCTAGGATAAAACTAACAATGATCAGTATTTCTTAACTAACATTACCAAAAACATTATACTTTCTGTACCAAATGTAGCTATTGCTCAATCTTAGTTAATGCATTAAATAATCAGACCTTATTGTAATTTGTAGCCTACCTGTTGTTCTTTATAGCCAATTTTTTTTGCAATTTAATCTGTTTGAAAATTGTACTTTTACAGCTCTGAAAAATATCAAGAGACCACATAACATTGATTTCTCAATGAGGGGTCTCTTAATTTTTTTTCCAGAGCTGTATATATTTTTGGTGCTTTGTATTATTGTATTTAAACATTCAGTTATTTTTGTTCTTACAAAAATAGTTCTTAAAGCTGTCATGCTATGGCAACATATCGTATATCATGATAAAACTTCATCAATTAATCGCAACATGAAAAATTGATATCGGCACATGCCTAGAGGACATGATTCGGTTTATGGACTATTGTATGCGACTAGACCTTTAGAAGTAGCAAGCAAAACGGTTTTGCACATCAGGCTAGTGTAACGTTATACAGAACAACAATGGAGTAACCGTTAGCGCATTTGAATGACGAAGCACGCGATCGTGTCGTTTACTGATGTTTACTCACGCGACGAGCCAACAGCACAGACATTTGAAGCAGTTTAACTCACCGGCTGCTTCCAAAGCAGGACCGAACCTTTATCGCTGGGACCGCTCCGTCAAAAACACACTTCTTTGGTATGATTTGGTGAAGTCCTGTGACAGCAGTGGCGTGTAAATCCACTTTGAGACGCGACTGAAACGATGTTGTGAAGCTTCCCGTCATTTCTGCGTTCAAATCGGTTCAAATGCAGCGCTGCCTTCCCAGAATGCTGTGCTGAAGCGTTGACGTCGCACGACGTCACCCATAGGAATAAAGTGGAACGCGGCGCGGACTATAAAGACAGAAGTGTTCACGGACGACTGGATCTGCACCTGAGAGACTGTTTACGGCGTGCATTTCCTCTCTCTCGCTCTAGTCGCGCGCGCGCACCCTAACGGGAGAAGAGCCCGTACGGCCCATACAAGGACCTTCCGATCTATTAACGTCAAGTCGAGCCATACTCAAAAAAACTCGCCGAAACTTGTGAGAAACCGGAAGGAGTATTTTTAACACAGAAATACTCCATCAAACGTCCAACATTAGTTTTTGAAACTTTGTCTATGTTTAGGATGGGAATCCAAGTCTTTAACAGTGTAAAAAGCTCAGTATGCATGAAACGGCATTTCACCCCCCCTTTAAATCCAGGACTGTTTACACTTAAAAGAGTCCACCAAGCATTTGTGTTTTAAAGGGTGTATTGATGATTTGATTAGATTTTTTTTAATGGGATGTTTTTAGCCTTTATTTATAGGACCAGAATCAGGAAACTTTAGAGACAGTAAGGTGAAATGAGATCAGGTCATCAGACTCAGAACATGTAGGACTCAAAACTGTAGTGATGTTACGTTCGTGAACGAATCGTTCTTTTTGAACAAATCTTTTAGGTGAACGAATCGTTCTCGTTCACGTAGTCTATTGACTCATGTTTCTCGTTCACTGAAATTCCTCCCTCTACCGCACCGTGGCGCTATTAGGAGCGAGCGCATGCGCAGCGTTGTTGACTGTTTCATTGTGTCAAAGAATGACAACCTCAAGCCAATAGCGTTCGAGTATGAGATGTGACAGAGCATGTGATTTGTTGAAATCAGTGAACGAATACGCCCTTTACTGACTGAGAGGCTTTGAGTTTGACTCTGAATGAGAAATCTCGTTTTCGTGAACGAATTGGTAGGCTACATGTTGTTCGTTCGTGAACTAAATGAACCAGTTGTTGAAGGATACTGATAGCGAACAGGTCGCCTCGTGTAGGTGGCATATTTGCAGCAAAGAAAGAAATGTACACTTTACCACTCTAATTAAAACCGTATAATAATGCAGGTTGATGGTTAAATGATTACTACAGAGTAAAGTGTGTTTGTATTTTATTTTATGTTTGAACCTTTTCTTCATTACGTTTGAGTCATGTCATGCACTTCTCAAAAAACTGTAGAACAAATAAAAAATGTGACAGTGTGGTTTAAAAGATCTCGTCACATCAGTAAAAAGCATTCTACTGAACGAACTTCATGTTCTTCAACTTCGTGAACGAACTGGTACTTCTCGTACGAATGAGAATGAACGAAATGAGAGAGATCTCGTTCGTGAACAAACTAGTAGGCTACCTTCGTGGTCATTTAGCATGCGTGTCAGTCAGTCTCGTTCAGCAATCAGCAGAAAGCGGATGCAAAGCACAGTTAGACAAACCTCATGTTTATAACCCCATGCTTACCATAATCCCAGATATATGAATATCTAAATGTCTGACCAAACAATTAAATGTTAATCATGCAAAAAAACATGCTTTGGTCATCTGAACCACTTATTTAGACTTATTTTATTTAATGAGTAGATTATGCACATTTTAATAAAGCCAAATTAGTTTTTTGTAAGTAAATACGTTCGTTGACTTAAGACATTACACATAAAACACTCTTTTTCATCACCTGCGGTCATATTTATGTAATATAAAAATAAAATAAAATAAAATGTTACTGAATGAATCAATGATTGAATCTGAACAAATCATTTTGGTGAACGAACTAAAAAAATGAACGACTCTCTTAAAAGAATAAAAATTTCCACCACTACAAAACTGGGTATCATGAGCCAGCAGCTCTTATGTCCCGGGTGCTTTAAAATATTTTGTCCTCTAGTTGGTTAGAGTAGTCCAGTCACTAACTAGTCATTTGCAAAATGTCCGATTAAGCATTAATTAAATGATTCTTTGCGCACATATCTAAGGCAAATACTTACTGTTATAGTTAAATCAGGTTCTTGATGTTCTTCCATTGAAATCCTCTATTTTTTATTGGATGAATCCCAAATAAGGTACTTCTATTTGCACTTCTACTTGGCTGCAACCTTTCTTCCGCCACTAGAGGGAGGGAGAGCACCCCAGTGCAGGGTCAGATTCACAGAGGCCGCCGGTGGGTGACGATGAGTCTCACTTCTTAAAGAAAGTAAGCTATGCACTCTTTGAGAAGTGAGAATATTTGAATGGAGTTAGATGGTAGGTTCTATTAGATAATAGACATTATTGGATTATTATTTATGCCTGTAGTTCCTAGTGAAAGAACTAAAACCAAGCTCAAAGTCCAAAGAACCTTTGTTTGGTCACCAAAGATAGGATTGATTCAAGGGATGTTTGTGAAATCGATTTGGAATCCTGGATCACCCTCACCCTGTTTTTTTGTTTTGTTTTGTTTTTATTTGACGTTTTTCAGTTAAGGGAAAGGTTTCAGTTCAGGTTAATGTTCAATTTTATTACAGTTTCTGTAATGTTTTGGATCTATTTGGTTACTATTGTGCTGAGGGCACTCAGTGAGTAACAACTACATTAATGCCAGTACTGACACAAGCCTTTTCTTATGTCTATTATTCCAAATGTATGCGTATTTGCTACTTGACTGCATTTTAAAATGGTAAGATTAGTGAATATCAAAGTGAGAATTTCCAATGTTTTTTCATTATTTCTGCAAAATGGGCAGCAATAAATATTTATATTTGGTAATGAGTAATTATTTACAATTATATAACCTTAGAAACATTTATTTTGGTTGTTTGTTTTGTGTGGAATGTGGATATATTAATATATTTATTATTATTAATTAATTTTATCATAAGCAGAGGCTTAAACAAATGATTTATAAGTTCCATGCGACTACCACAAGGGGGAGAAATGTGACAGTCAAATGTTGAATTTTGGAGCTGTTGGAAAGCTGGCTTCAACACACACACACACACACACACACACACACACACACACACACACACACACACACACACACACAGCAGGATGTTTATCATGTACAACACTAAAGTACTTTAGCATGCTGTTGGAAAACAGGCCGGTCCTGGTGCAGACAAGTCAGAAAGGGACGAAATGTGTAAATAGTGTAAATATGATTGATGTTCTACTTGATAAGACAGGAGAAAGTGTTTTCATTCCGTGTAGAAAAGAGTCTGCGCTATAGACCGATGATGAGGCAAATAACTATTTGGTTGCTGCAATTATTTTGATGTTTTATTGATTAATGTTTTCTTATTGGCTCTCAGAAACGCAGCTGAGGAAATGGATTTGGCAGGTTCCTTCATTTATTCCTCTCCTCGTGTACAGTCTCCGAGATTATTTAGTGTTCGGCAGGCAAGTTGTTCTCAGTTTGTTCAATTCATGTTTGCCTTCGCTGACTTCGGTATCTTGAACCTCTGTGGAAAAAGCTAGATTAATTATAAACGGCACATTTCGACAGCTGCGCCCAGTTTATTTTGGAAAATTTTGTGAACCTGGGATGGGTTTTTTTGAACCTAACCCCTGTTATGAAAGGCACTTCAGGACATATTGTAAAGACAAATCACAATAAATGGCTCTGAAAATGGTACGAGGGAAGGAAACACAACCCTATTTTGATGATAAATGACAAAGAGAGGGCAAGAACATTTTTTTTTTCTTCTACAAATGCTCCTTAAAAGTCATATGTTACTGAGCTTTAGAGAGTCTGCAGAGGGGAATGAAAGAACCCGTTTCTTGTTCGTTACAAACATTAAGTTTATGGAATATCTTCTTACCATTGTCAAACTTAACTTGTGATTTCTCTGATCTCTGGCCTTCTAATTTAAATCATCTTTGTTTGAGCTATTTATGCAGTAGAAAGGGTGTAATATTTAATATTCTAAAGTAACTTGTGAAAAATGGATTTCTGTTAAAAAATAATGTAGGATTGTTTTCATTTTAATGTTGCTAAAGTCTAGCATCAAAATTACAGCTGATCCATGTTAGTGAATATAAGTTGGGGTGGACGATATACCGGTAGACACGATTAACTGGTCAAAAATTTTCAACCAGTAAAGATTCTGGACTTGCATGACATGCTGCGCCGGCACAAAAGCTGAAGCTTATCATGTGAATGCATTTTTTAACACATTTTAAACCTTTGAAGCACAAAAAGAAGTGAAAGAGAACTCATGTGAGAACTCCTTTCTGTGTTCCGGCTTATATCAGATGTGCCCAAAACGTATCTTTTCTCAATTGCTTTTAATATTCCTCACTGCTCCTACCTAAATCACTTTTGTAACTTAAATAAGAATAAATTAATATTTATTTTGCATAGTGAAGAGAAGACTATACAGCTTTTTGTACATTTATTTACTTTATACAGATTATGTACACTGTAAAAAAATATTTAGAAAAAAAGTTACCTGGTTGCCTTAAAATTGAGTTAATTGAAATTAAAATTGTGAGTTAATACAATAAAAAATTTTTTTGAGATTCGACAACGTTTATTAAAATATTATTAAAAGATTTTGTAAGCATATTGGGTAATTTTGTGTTTTATTTCTGATGATGCAGTGAAACATGCTAAATAGTGCTATTTTTATGATTTATCAAATTTTTGTTATTCAGATACAAAAATATTTTGAGTTTCTATTTATTAAACAAATTTCCTTCATTGTATCAACTCAAATTTTTAATTTCAATATACTCAACATTTTAAGGCAACCAGGTTACTTACTTTTTTAAGTTAAACCAACAAAAAACAAAACAAAAAAATGTACAGTGTAGTATTGACATTTTTCAGGTGGGTCTGTTTTATTTGTATCTTTGTACTATTGTAGTTTTTTATTCATTGCTTGTAATTTGATTCTTTGGTCTTATTTCATCACTGACTGTTAACTTGTCTTCATCCTTGAGAGTTTTCTTTTTTACTTGATTTATTGAAATCAGTGATGAGAATTATGAAATTTCAATGGAATCAAAAATTGTGGTGATACCTATATGGTGATATATTGCTATTGTGAAAAAACGACTCCTATAGTGATTTTGGTCATATCACCCACCCCTAATTGTGAGATGACATGCTGTTTTGTCGCAGAGGTAAAGTGTAAAATGTCCAAGACTTCAATAGTTGTCAAAAGCTGGTTTTGTTCATTTTGACAGAAGATCTGTATTCTCAAACCTGAAAACTTTCTAAAGGCACTGTATGCTAATGTGTGTTTTTGGTTTCTGCATATTTATGAATTACCCTCATTTTCTTATGCTGTTTGACTTTGCACATATTTAGCAGGTCTGCTCATTTGTAACTCTTTTGTTTCACAGATAAAGGTGTGGCAGCAACAGTAAAAGTCACTAAAGTCACTAAAAATACTGTCAAATCCCCTGTGATCAAAGGTAGAAACTCTCCACCACTTTTTTATGTTGTGGTGATTATTGGGGACTGGTGAAATAATCGATGGGCTCATCGGTGTGCACTAACATACTTTATCTATCTGGGTGTTTTTAATCATCTTTTTTTTTAAATAATCAATTTTACTATACAAACAGCTTATTTATCAGCTGGATATTATGGTGATGGGCATCCTTGACATTTTCCTCCTCATGTAATTCCTGGAACTAATGCAACTTTCTAGTTCATACTGTTTGAAATAGGTTGGCGATTAAAGGGTTTTGCCTGAGGGTCATTCAACATGACCTCAAAGTTTCCAGAAGATTGTGTCAAGGACAGAACCACCGGGCCTAATTGATGGTCTTGTGTTTCAGAGCCGGTGGTGGAGGGTCCTGTCTCCGTGGGACGAATAGTAGGCTCAGGTACAGCCTTACTGCAAAGAGTGCACTCTGGTCAACATGAGAACCCCTGCAGTTATTATGGGAGGCCTGGTAGTCCAGAGATAATGTCCTCCAATACATTACACATGAAAGACACTTTCACACCAAATGTGATATGAGAACAAACAAAAAAGCAAACCAACAAATAATAAAGTGAATTCACACCAGTACAACAGGTAGTGATGAATGGCCGCAAAGCTTGCACCAGCCAGGACGGAGACATGAAAGATGCCCCGTTTTGTGCCCGACCAGTTTCTTAAAGGGTTAGTTTACTCAAAAATTAAAAAAAAAAAAAAAAAAAGTCTCACCATCATGTTGTGCCAAACCCATAATACTTTTTTGTTTATCTTCAAAACACAGATGAAGATATTTTACATTAAATTGAGAGCTTTCTGTCCCTCCATTAACAGTTTAAGAACTGCCTCTTTGACTCTTCAAAAAGTTCATTCGATTGCATTACATTTACATTTAATCATTTAGCAGGCGCTTTTATCCAAAGCGACTTACAAAAAAGGGGAGAGCAATAGAAGCAACGAAACAAACAAGGCCAACAACCTGTAAGAGCTGTTAGAAATCTTTCTTTTTTTTATTTTTATAGCCATCTACAACAAAAACTCACGTACGCAAAATACAGAACACTGGATTTTGATAGCGAAGATAACAAGATAGCGATTGATCATTGAACATAAGCAGAAGCTTAACTGACCTTACTAGTTGTTTGCTTGTTTTTTTCTTTTGGCACATTTAATCTACTAGTCAGCTAGTCTTGCACATCCCAAGTTTATATGTGAATAAAAGTCTAAATAAAAAATTGTAATCTGTTCATCATATAAAGCTATAGTCTCTTCAGAAAATTTGGACTAAACCACTCTATTCGTATGGATTACTTTTACAATCTCTGAACTTTTTGAAGCTTACAAGTGGCAGTTCTGTAAACTGTCAATGGAGGGACAGAAATCTCTCAGATTACATTAAAATATATTCATTTTTGTTTGTCTCAAGGATTTAGAACAACGTTGGTAAGTAACTGTTAACAATTAATTTGGGGTGAACTAACCCTTTAATGTCAGAGTCCTTGCATGTTTTATATTTTAATATATTGCATGTACAAAACTATTCAAAAGTTTGAGGTCTGTTATATTTTTCTATCTTTCTTTGTATTTATCAAAGACTCTTGAAAACATTAAGCAGCACAACCATTTTTGAAATATAATTTCTGAAGTTGGAGTAATAATGTAGAAAATGTAATTTAAAATTCTGCTTTGGCAACATGGTAATAAATTACATTTTGACATGTATTCAACTAGAAAACTGTTTATTTTTATTTTTTTATAACGTTTCACAATATTACTGTTGATATTGTATTTTTGATTAAATAAGTGCATCGTTGGTGAATTCTTTTTCTTCAAAAAACATTTCAAATTTCTTGCCGACCTTAAACTTTTAAATGTGCTGTATATGCGATCAGTCGTACTCAGATTTTTATGGTTGGTGTGCTTTTATCTCCAGGTGAATCAAAAAATATTCAACACATTAAAAACAATGTTAGAGAGAGTTCATCCCTGCTGTGAATAGCTGTTTTAGAATCTTTCTATTCAAAATTGTGTGTCACATTTGGTGTGAAAGAGGCTTAAGATAGTGTAAATGGGTCATTTTCAGGAAAAGCACCAGGGCTGTAACGAGCATAAAGTGAATTCAATTTATTTAGTCAGTATTATGCTTTGTGCTAAGTCATCTTTTAAACTTGAAAATAATAACATGGGTGCAAGTGTAAACTTGGGTGCTGATTGTCTCTAAGAGAAACTTGTTGAAACTTGAGAAACTGAACAAAATTATAAGCACAATTTTTTTTGTTTTTGTTTTTCCCCCCGATTTTTCATAAGCTGAACTCAAAGATCTAAGACTTTTTCTATGTACATACACAAAAGGCCTATTTCTCAAATATTGTTCCATAAATCTGTTTAAATCTGTGTTAGTGAGCACTTTCCTTTTGCTGAGATAATCCATCCACCTCACAGATGTGGCATATCAAGATGCTGCTTAGACAGCATGATTTTTGCACAGGTGTGCCTTAGCCTGGCCACACGGAGACGCGTTTAGCTGTAAACATACACATTTTGTACCGTTTCAGCATTTTGTCTAGACAGATCTGGCGTATTGAAAGCATGAATCCGATATTTTCTGAAACCGGGTCCCAGGGTGGCTAAATCTGAAAACGATATTCTTGCGCTTTCGTGTGTACATTTCGTATATTTGTCAATCCGTATATTTTGTGAAAACTGTGATGTCATCACACTACGTCCGGCACAGGGAAATATAATTAAAGGGATAAAAGTACTGGCACTGGGCATGCGCACATCAATATTGTCATTTAATTTAATTTAAGGGTAGGTTTAGGGTTGAGGTAGGTGTAGGCATTAATAAAACACATCTGTTAAGTAGCAAATGTATTTATTGTTATTTTATCGTGAGATTTTGCCTCACCTCCTACCACAGTTATACCCCCTCAAGCCACAACTCTTCTTCTCCGTTTTTAGTGTATTTCTGTGGCAGAATTACAGTGGCCTGGCATGTTTCAGTCAATTTCAGTGATCTTTTGTGTATGCAGATATTTCTGGAAACGAGGAAAAAAAAGACCTTAGGCTGGCCACAAAAAAAGAGATCTTTGAGGTCAGCTCATAAAAAATGGGTGCAAAAAGAAAAGGTTTGTGGTTTTAATTTTTGTTCAGTATATATGTATAAAAATAAATAAAAAAAATCTTTATTTTATTTTGTAGTTTTACCACATTATTTCAAGAGGGAATTGTGGTGGCATGACAGGGTTGAACAGACAGTGAATTCTTGAAAATTACATAAAGCATTTTAGAAAAACAACATATTTTATTGAAGTAAATCTATTAAAATGTAACCGTGACTACGTTTACATGTGCACCAATAATACGATTATTTCTAATAATAATAATAGTAAGGTCTTAATATCAGTAAAACGTTTACTTCAGTTTACATGCAATTTGCATAATTCTGATTATTCTCTAACAAGAATTGTTGAATTGTTATATACCACACTCAGTTACCGGCCATTGTTTTAATTTCCTTGCATCAAATTCAAAATAGTTTTATGGACAAACTGGATATTATTTGGTGCATTGATGAACATTTCAATGCCGGATTTGTTTTATGCTGCCTTCGAATTCTTTGCGCTGTGTGGATTGAGATAAGGAGCAGAGACTGCGCAGCGAGTTGTGTTGACAGAGTTTAGTGATTAGAAGAAGAGAGAACTTCAGAATAATGTCAGAGTTAATTTATGAAGTTGTGTGAACAAAGCACAGCATCCGTGTACGTCCGCGCACATTGGTCAGTGTGGTAATAATGCGATTTAAAGGTGTTTACATACCTGTCAATTGCGAATCAAAATTTGTGCACGCCACCTAGTGTAATGTGATATATGGTTATTTTGATATGAGTATTGCATTTACATGAGGTAAAGTTTTAATGGGAATTTTACCAAAATCCAATTATAATTGCATTGAGGGTGCATGTAAACGCTAAAAAAAAAGTCAATAGGGATATTTCTTTTCTTTTAAGTTCGTTTTTTGCGTTTTGCATGAAACCAAGTTAAAACTGCAATAACAGTATCTTGTTAATTATATTGGTAATTATATGGTCATGGAGATGCATACAGAACCAACATACAATACATTAGGAATTAAAACCACATCATAGCATTCATATCTTAGAATGTCTTTATGACTATAGCAGAATGTGTTAGTTATAATATGAATGGGTTTTTTCACCCTTTATTTTGCATAGACTTGCATTAAAAATCGCAATGATTTGCAGGCTGTCAGTATTACACACTTGGATTTGTCAGTTTGTGGTGTTATTTTATTTTTTTCTAAAAACCCAACTCTACATCCCAAAACTTGGGTCTCCATCTGAAAGGGTTCAGGTCTGACCCCAGCGGCTATCTAAGAGTTTGGTTGCTGTGATTCCACAGTTAGGACACCCCTTGGAGGGTCTGTCTCCAAACTGTGAATAATAGCATCTGCTAAACATTCCTTTTGGTTCCAGCAGCGATCACTTTCTAACCCGTTCCTCCTCTCCATTCTGCAGCATCTGTCTGGAGAGCATCAGTGGAGTTCTCAAACTCTCCTTTCCATGCCTTAGTGCCATATGATCCTCTCTGATGCCTTATTCACGCTGTGAATGCCTGAAGTTTTGCTAATGAGACTGTAGCAGCTGAATTAATATTTTGATCCACATTTACCTGTTCATCAGTCTTTTTACTGAGCCCATTATTTCAGTCTGCTTGGTAAACAGTTTGTGTTTTGTTGAATGTTTATTTGTTTCTAGCTGCACTGCTCTGGCTATCGCATTAAGCATGCTTAAAGTCAAACGTGTTACTGTTTTATTGATTAGAAGAAATGAAGTAGACATACTTAAGTATGAACTGCAGTTTTGGTTTATTGCTTTTTCACCCCCCCGCCGCTCACACTTCTGTTTTGTTTTCCTTCTCTTCTTTTTTAAGGCTTAACCTCATTGACACATCGTAGATACCTATGGTCTAATGAAGCCTGCATAGGTGGAAAGCTGCTTTTTAATTCCCAGCTGAAATGTGCAATGTTTTGGCTGGTCTAATCTAATATTGCTGCTGCTTCCACTTCCACTAAAATCCTTTAGATGATGACCTAAACAATTTAATTTTCAAGTATTGTTAGCATGTTTAGTTGTAAAAATGCACCAGTCATGCATTTTGACATGATGGCATAACAAGTGAGGATTTGCATTTCATTTTTGCTTGGCTTATGATGTTCTGAGTTAATGTTAATTTTCATCTTTCTCTTCACAGTGTTTGATAAGCAAGGGTTCTTGCTGAATCTGGAAACAAAGCTGTAAGTATTATGTATGATACAATCCCTTACTTATGCATTTCACCAATAGAGAGAACATTTCGATAAAATAATCTGAAATCTGATTTTTTTTACAATAAAAATCTTTATTTATATTTATATATATATATATATGGGTCCTTCTCAAAAAATTAGCATATGTTATAAAAGTTCATTATTTTCCATTATGTAATGATGATTAACTTTCATATATTTTAGATTCATTGCACACCAACTGAAATATTGCAGGTCTTTTATTGTTTTAATACTGATGATTTTGGCATACAGCTCATGAAAACCCCAAAATTAGCATATTTCATCCGACCAATAAATGAAAAGTGTTTTTAATACATAAGTCAACCTTTAAAAAATTATGTTCAGTTATGCACTCAATACTTGGTCGGGAATCCTTTTGCAGAAATGACTGCTTCAATGCGCCGTGGCATGGAGGCGATCAGCCTGTGGCACTGCTGAGTTGTTATGGAGGCCCAGGATGCTTTGATAGCGGCCTTAAGCTCATCCAGAGTGTTGGGTCTTGCGGCTCTCAACTTTCTCTTCACAATATCCCACAGATTCTCTATGGGGTTCAGGTCAGGAGAGTTGGCAGGCCAATTGAGCACAGTAATACCATGGTCAGTAAACCATTTACCAGTGGTTTTGGCACTGTGAGCAGGTGCCAGGTCGTGCTGAAAAACGAAATCTTCATCTCCATAAAGCTTTTCAGCAGATGGAAGCTTGAAGTGCTCCAAAATCTCCTGATAGCTAGCTGCATTGACCCTGCCCTTGATAAAACACAGTGAACCAACACCAGCAGCTGACATGGCACCCCAGAGTCCCCCAAGGTCTGGAATCAGTCCTTCTTCACAATCTTCCTCAGGGTCCTCTTCTCATTGTGCAGCATTTTTTGCCACACTTTTTCCTTCCCACAGACTTCCCACTGAGGTACCTTGATACTGCACTGGGAAAAGCCTATTGGTTCAGAAATGTCTTTCTGTGTCTTACCCTCTCGCTTGAGGGTGTCAATGATGGCCTTCTGGACAGGGTCGGGTCGGCAGTCTTACCCATGATTGCGGTTTTGAGTAATAAACCAGGCTGGGAGTTTTAAAAGCCTCAGGAATCTTTTGCAGGTGTTTAGAGTTAATTAGTTGATTCAGATGATTAGGTTAATAGCTCGTTTAGAGAACCTTTTCATGATATGCTAATTTTTTGAGATAGGAATTTTGGGTTTTCATGAGCTGTATGCCAAAATCATCAGTATTAAAACAATAAAAGACCTGAAATATTTCAGTTGGTGTGCAATGAATCTCAAATATATGTAAGTTAAATTTTTATCATTACATTATAGAAAATAATGAACTTTATCACAATATGCCATTTTTTTTTTAGAAGGACCTGTGTGTGTGTGTGTGTGTGTGTATATATATATGTGTATATGTGTGTGTGTATATATATATATATATATATATATATATATATATATATATATATATATATATATATATATATATATATATATATATATATATATATATATATATATATATATATAAAATACACACACATATATAATTTTTTTTCACACACAAATATAATTTTTGCACATCATTGTGATTCATTCAAATGGCTGATTAGCAAGTAAATGGATCTCTTAATGAATACATTTATTGCAAGGTTTCGACCAACAGGTTTTTGTCAAGCACACGAAGGCCTGTCGGTCGAAACCTTGCAATAAGTTGGAGCAGTTATATCAGTTTGCGGGCATCACTTTTGGTTTTTGCTTTAGTTATTAATTTTGTCCTGCACCTGAGCGCACCTGAGCCCTGATCGAATCATTAATTAGCGATCATTAATATTTTTATTGTCTGCTTTTGCTCAGTTTTGTCAATGTTGTGTCTAAAATATAACACAATATTAGCTTATTTATTAAACTGTTGTGTAAAATCAATATCACATTTGCATAGGTTTGGGTACCGAAACTCGTGCCAATATTGTACCTATATAACCGGTATGTAATTGGACCGAATTAGAAACACCTCTGCCTGATTCACAAAACGTTTGTACGCATCTGAATTTGTTCTTAAAATTGTTCTGATGTTATTGAATTTGCAGTATTCTAAATGAGCGGCCGCGTACACCAGTGTAGTCATTTGCATAAAACGCATCTCCATATAAGGACTTTCCGCACACACTTTCCTTACAGCCTTTCATCACTTTCGCCAAACTTGCCGCTGTTGGCAGACGCTCTCTCACCTAGATCCTCGAGCAATGCCAAGTGTGCCATTCTTACCAGTTCTCACAATAAACACTTTTGATACAGACCCAGATTACAGAGTTTTACTGAGATATAAACTCCCAATTGCGTGATATAAAGTCACATTTCTGACTGAGAAATCTTGCTTTAGCTTTTCTTTCTTAATGATCGAATGTATTTAAAATGAAATTGTATGTAATGCAATATACTTCAATGTAATTATAGTCATTTTAGGATGAAATATAACTTCTTAATATGATTATAAAGCCATGAAGAGTAAGTTCTTTTTGCGTATGTGTGGTGTTTGTCCTATTTTTTTTATTTTTTATAAATTTAGACAAAAAAATATTTAAAAATATTTGGTTAATTGCAATTTTGTTCTTTAAATCATTTGTATGCACATTTCACACAAATTTGCACGTACGCATGCTTACTGAATGGGACCCGCTGTGATATTGTGCTTGTTACTAATATGATATTGCTTAACTGTATCATGAGATAAATTTAAGACGACTCGTACAGGGGCATTTTTGTCCTTGTATCTTGAATTTTAAGGGCAATCTAATTGCATTCTATACTACATCACATAGTGTTCCTCACCAATCAACTGGATGATGACTTGCGCAGGACAGGGGCGGGTGCGTTAAATGCGTTAATAATTTTAAATGTGTTGTTGTTTTGCGTTAAGTAATTAATTAAATTAACGTTTTAAATCAATAACCCAGTCTTCAGTGTCACATGATCCTTCAGAAATCATTATAATATGCTGATTTACTGCTCTAGAAACACTTATTATAAAAGTTTTTATAATTCTTTGAATAGAATTCAAAAGAACAGTTTTTTTTATATAAATGTTTATGAATTACTTTATTCACCTTTTAATCAATTAAATGCTTCTTCGCTGAATTTCTTTAAAAAACAACAACTTTTGAATGGTCGTGTATAATATATCAAGTGATTGTAGCAATACATATCATATAGTGAGATATAAATAATAATAAAAAACGTAGGGTACTTAAATAGTCTTAACAGCAATAAAGGCTTTTGACCTCATTCAGTGCCATCAGTGTCTTTGAGCGATTTATCCCAGCTACCTTGTGTGACGTGTTGTGATGTATTATAGGTCTGTGTGTGGTAGGTATATGTTTACATTTCATCTTTGAAGCAGCCATACTCTCAGACTCTAACCTCGCCCTAATTTCTCAGTGTTGAGCATCAGTGAAGGCATGTCTGTCCACACTATGCACACGTACAATAAGCAAAGCCTTCGACAGGTTTAGATTTCATTGACGCTGTGAGCAAAAACTGTCTGTGTGGGGCACTTCATCATTCAGCTGGCCTCGATCCACCATCCGCTCTGCTGCTTAAAGACTCGGAGCTGTCACGACAACAAAATACGGCACTGTCCCATTGGGCCAACTACTTCATCAAAATGAAGGCTCCAGCAAATAAGTGTCTTGTGGCTTTTATTTTAACTGTTGAAAAGACACTTAGTGTAGGACAATGTGATTTGATGTTGAAACCTGGGGTTAAATTTGGAGAATATGGTTTTGTTTTTTAATGCTTTACTGTCACATCACAAAAACTGACATAGTTATCTAATAGGGATTTTTAATCCTGTATTGAGATTAACATAGTTGATGCTGTAGATGCCGTTTAACAAGGTGGTCCAGCCAGAATGTGTCTAATCTCCCCCACCTCTAGTCTCTTGATAGTCCTGAGATCTTTCTCTCTCTTACACACAAACCCACTGGACTCTCAGACCTGACCTGTGTCCTCTTCACCTGTTTATTTAAACTGCTCTCACTGTGAGCTGCAGGTGATTAATGAAGCTGCTCCGTTTAGGTGGTAGGAGTGTGTCTGCTGCCCCCATTCATTTGGAGGATTTCTCAATATTTCGTTATTGTTATAAGTATAATATATCAACCACTTGATATATTATACATGTATGTCCAAAAGTTTGGGGTTGGTCAAATATATTTTTAAATGTTTTTGAAAGAAATATCTTATGCTCACATGGGCATTGTTTGGTCAAAAAACTAAATATCTGTTTTCTATGTTGTTATATTTTAAAGGGGTGGTTGCATGCGATTTCACTTTTTTAACTTTAGTTAGAGTGTAATGTTGTTGCTTGCGCGTAAACAGTATCTGCAAAGTTACAGCGCTGAAAGTTCAATGCAAACGGCGATATTGTCTTTTAAAGTTATGGCAGTTTATTGCCTACAAAAACAGCCTGGGTTGGTGACATCAGAAACCCTTGCTAGTCACAGCAGATGTGACTTCTGCCCGTAATGGTAAGGGACGTGGCATTTCCAGACAACCTGTGCTTGGCACTTTAGCCAAAAAAAATACATGAAAATACATTTGGCCATTAAACCAATGATGGAACCACCCTTTTAAAATGTTATTTATTCCTGGGGTGGTAAGAGCTGAATTTTCAGCATTATTATTCCAGGCTTCTGTGTCACATGATCCTTCAGAAATTTGGTGCTCAAGAACGAAGCGCTAGCTATTCTCTGCCGTCTCGGAGGACATGGTTGTCCTGTGTTCGCCACCGTGTCTTCTGTGCTTCGAAAGGGAGGGGTGAGCGCAACCTCACCACTATTTTGATAATCGATGAGTTGGCCAATTGATTCCCCCCCCCCCCCCCCCCCGATTAAATGATTAATCGGATAAAACACCCCGTCTAAACAAAAATTAACCATGGTTTTACAACAAATAAAACTAATTACTACTAATGATAATAAATGAATAAAACAGGGTTATTGTAATTATTCTATGGTAACCACAAATTAACCATAGTTTGTTTCAATCCATAGTTTAATGGATTGAATGGAAATAGTAATCGATAAGCCAAAAAAACATGTTTTACTATCTAATAGAACCATGGTAAATGTTCATAAGGGTATATATGTGCTATACACTGCAATAAAAGTTACTAGGCAAAAAGAAAGTTTTAATTCCTACATTAAAATGACATTAAAGAAAAAGAAAGACACACACACCCGCAATTTTACCAGAAAAGAGGAATGTTCTCCAGGAACACACACACATTCGCTATAGACACCGTATCCTGTTTCTGTCATTTCTGTATTCTGTAGCAACATTTTTCCCTTAATATTCACTTAAAAGTTATTCCTTTACAATAACTACTATTAAAATGCATGAATTACATGTTGACTTTTAAACCTAAATTTAGCATCCTAAAGGAGATATTTCAGCTAAATTAATGTTTTTGCGCTGAAAATTAATTCCTTTCGAGAATGAATTCCTGCTCGTTCAGTGAAGTTTGAAGTTTAACACAGACTGTTAGGTCTTGCTTTCATGCAAAATGGAAATACTTGTGTGAAATATGTAACATTTACTGATAAGGATATAACCACTATTCTCTATATAGATCAGTGGATGTAACCTGTAAAATGCACGTTTTGCGTTTGAGGACGCACACATATCTGTCATGACGGTATGTTAAATGCTAATGCCCCCCATTATTATAATTTTTTTAATAGTAAAAAAAAAAATTGCACTCCAACCTGAACTTAAAAGTTGGCAACCCTGTGTTTTGGGCACTTGGATGATGTACCAGAGCTGCACAGCAGCTCACTCAGTTTGCAGTCCACAAAACGGCATTTATTTGACAAAAGTGTAAAAAGTCAATTTTAAATTTGATCAATTTAATGCAATCTTGTTGAATGAAAGTGTTTTTTACTGACATCATAATTTTGAATGGTGATTCAAATATATCTATAAATAATACAATATAGTAGATCTTTTAAAAAGAGGCCTGATTGTTCCAGGTTCAATTCAAGTTTTTAACCTTTTTGTGTCATAGTGACCAATTTTTGTTTTACTTTTGTATCACTCCACCCTGATTAAAATAAAAACATTTAAACAAAAAGGCAGTAAGGCATTCACAGTGAAGGCAATAAACATTAAAATGCGCTCTTTTAAAAAGTATACCCACAATATTCTAAACATTTAGGATTTTAACTAGAGACATGTTATATGGCATAGCTGTCTGTAAAGCATTGTTTGCATTCAGCAAACTTCTGTCACGCATAACCAGATGTTTATTCATCTAGAAAAGTAGACAACTTTATAGTTTGAATAATAAACTGGCTTTATGGAATAATTAGTGTAAGTACTTCACATTTCAGCTTTTAAACAACCCGGAACGCTGGACTTTTTTTAGTTTCTTATTGTGTAACCAGTTTTTGCCTTTTTCCTATAAAAACAAAACTAAGAGGCAAGTCAAAATTGTTTTCTGTGGTAACACAATGCCACAAATGCTGTTGTTAGAGTGTTAGCTGTTTCAAACTTGGAACATTCTTTCAGAACAAAAGTATGCAATGAACACAGACTATTTGTGCATTTGCCGCTAAATGTTGCATTCCTATTGTTTGACTCTTTCATTTATTTAACACATCAGCGATAAACAAAGTTTCACAGAGTAATCCATTACATCCTGATCTAGATGTCATCATGTGCCAGGCTACACTATAAACCTGAAAAAGTTGGCATCAATAATAAGTTACATAAATGTTTATTTGAAGACATTCAAAGTTTAAAAACAGAATTGGCAGGATTTCATTTTGTACTGAATAATTTGAACTGCTCTTAGCTTGAAATATTTGAGTATGCAAATTTATAAATTTAACTTAAAAAGTGTGTAATATTTAGGTGGCTCTATTGACAAAAATGCAATATAATATACATAACTATGTTTTTTTGTGGTGTATAAAGAGTTTACATCATCATCATCATCATCAACTTTTATTCCAGACTCATGGTCCATTTAGAGACAGACATAACAAGCAACACACATTAAAGAAGAAAAAAAAAGAAGAAAAAAAAAGTCATTCAAAACAATAATAAAAAAACAATAATAAAAATAATAATAAATAAATAAATAAAAAATAAATAAATACAAAACAAAATTACTATAAAAGACACTTATACCAATAATTCCACAGCAATGATTGGTATCGTATGGCACTTAACCCTGGATTGACTAATAGCATAACAATGCTGTTCTGGGAGTCATTCAGACGACAAATGAATTTGTAGATAAGCCTCCTCAACAACGCCTGAAAGGTACTGACCCCTGCATTACAAAACAGGTTACTTGCACTAGAGCACCTGGGTTTATTGAGCAATAGCCTCATACAATCATTGTAAGCAACCTTAAGCTTCTGCATACTTGCCTTTTTAAACTTAGTCCATAAAGATGCAGTGTACATAGGAGTGCAATATGCTTTAAACAGGCTAATTTTGACATCATCCGTGCACATGTGGAATTTTCTTACCAGCAAGTTAGCTTGGGCATATAATATGCGACGCTGCCTATATATATATCCTCATCATCAGACATCTGATCAGTAATGTCCCAGATATTTAATTCTATTACAGACACTCATCACTTGTCCAGACAGATAAAAGTCTGGAAAACAAAGATCTTTGTCCTCTTTTGTCCTACATATAATTACAGCACTCTTTTTAGCGTTGTACAACACATCATATTTCACCCCATATTCAGAGCAGATATTCAGTAACTGCTGAAATCCAGCACTGCTGGGTGAAAAAATGGCCAAATCGTCAGCATACATAAAATGATTTACCAAGGTGTTTCCAATCATACCAGTGATTTACACAATGAACCGTTATGATTTTATCATTTTCTATCTACATACACCACAGTTTCCCCTTACAGTGAAGTCGCCATTTAGGGGCTGCTCTCTGCTGTCTCAGGCGACGACATCTTTGCCCTGTGTCAGCCACTGTAGCTTCTCTATGTGCTTTTAAAGGGAGGGGTAAGCAGTGGACTGAGCCGTTGGTTATAATTCGCTACCTCACCAATGATTTGATAGCATTAGCATAGCAATTGCTGAATGAGTACAGCAATATAGAACATTCAACATACCTGTTGTCAATCCAAGTTCATGATCCACTTGTCACCACAACTGTAACCCTCCAAAAAAAAAAACATAACAGAAACTCTTAAATTATTTTTTGCACAAATTGTTACACTTAATTTTAGCATTTACTCTCCCTTTCAAGCATCATGGCTAAGCATGCTGGGAAATAGAAATCCCAACCTAGTTTCAGTTAAATTTAAGTTTGTCTAAATTAAAAGAAACAAATAACTTAGTTAAAATCTGTCAGTTTGTTTACTCAAAAGACAAAGAAAGTTCTAAATACATATAAAAGTTCCTTTGATTTTAACTAATTTCTTTAGCATAGTAGCAGTAACCTGTAGCATAGTTATCCTGTGTGATATTCCTGTCAGATTTAGCATTTGCAATCCAAAATGAATGCCTTCTATTTCTTTTCCTCTCTGTCTATAGGCCTCCGGAGTTGGTGTACAAGTATGGAAACCTTAGCGAAGGATCCTGCAAACCTGGCTATGCGGCTGCCAAAATGACTGCTATCTATCCAAAGTATGAACCCATTTTTAATAGCATAATATTGAGAATAAACATGTCGTTGCACAATCTTCTGTTTTAATTTAGTGATGCACTGATATTTAGGCCACTGAAAAACTTTCCGTTTCAGCTAAAATTAGTGCTTCTCTGATGGCGTTTTTATTGTGCCACATTGTCTTTTTTGTGCACACAACTTGTTTATGCTATAACAGGTAAATATGCTAAGTAAAACATATTATGTTTATACTTATCCTGTAAGTGATTATTTAAAGTGCCCCATTATGCTTTTTTTTTCAAATATTACCTTTTCATGCAGTGTGTAATATATCTGTTTGTGAATGTAATATTAAATTTTTAAATATCAGTCCACAAAAAATACATGTTTTGTCTCCTAAAAGAAAGAAGTGTCGAATTATCAGCAATCCCAGTCTCATTTACTGTTAAATACCCTTGTAATACATTTGCGTAATGACAGCCAATGGTCTTCATTAACTGGCCGCAAACATCTACGTTGAACCTCACACCATTACAGGGGGGGATGCACACCATTACCACCATTCGTATCACTGCGTTGATGAAGCCTCCAGAGCTGAATTTCAGATATGGTAAGAGGGCGGCGACACACTCCAAGCATGGCGTGAGCGTCTCGGCTGGGTGGCGTGCCCATTTTTATTTCATCTCCCATGTTAACAGGTTGGAGCTTGCACACTGCCTGTGTGACGCGCGTCTCGAACCGCTCCGAAAACGCATGTATACGAGAAATGGTTGACGCCTATTTTTGACACGACATGCAAGTGTGTTGGAAGCGTTTCCAGGCAAAATAGAATAGGAAAATATGTTTAGATGTCATTTTGACTATAACGCATATTAATAAATGACATTTTGATGTTTGAAAGTCTTTAGGTTTTGACCTAAATGCAGATATAGCTGTAATTTAAATAAATAATTAGTTTTACTGATTTTAAAATATTGCACGTCAATACAGAACAAAATATTCTGCAGCCTATTTTGCAATCAATACCATAGATATGTATGGTCAATATTGCCGACGATGTCTTTGCTGTATCAGTAGGCTATATATTTTTGTTTAACATGAAGTATAGGCCTTCCCTGTACTTCACCTAGCGGCAGCAGTGCCACGTCAGGCACACTTCTGGTGTGCAAAGGCACTCCACGCAGCTGACACAACAGAAATACCATGCTTGCGGTGTGTCGCCGGCCTAAGAGGCCTTTCGGACACGTTGTAATCGTTAGACCAATCACAACAGACTGAGCCATCTGACTAATCAGAGCAGAGTAGTCTTGTGGAAAGGGGGACAGAGTGTAGAGAGACTGAGTCTTCGAAAGAACCGATTTCAGACTCTTTGAGAAAAGAGGTTATGCAATGTATATTACGAGAAAATGTAAGTATTTTTTGATATTGGATGCATGTAAACCTATTGTAGGAGACCTCCAAAACAAATTTAGAAACCTTTAAAATGGCATAATAGGGGCACTTTTTAATGTATATTTGAATAAATATATATTACAGCCACTGTTTAAATGCTTAGAAAATAACAATTTTGAGTAGAAACATAGTTTGTTTTTTTTTTGTTTTTTTTTTTTAACTTTTTATTTGACTCTTGATTATTACATTACATAGGATTATTAAATTAACTTTATTTTCCCTGTTGGTGTATCAGTAAAAAAATTATTTGGTGCATCATAATTGTGTAATTAATAATATGTCCCAAAGTTATAGTTAGCTGTCCATAAGAAATTTTGAGAAGAAAATCACACACAAATGTCTAAATATAAAATGAATTGTTTTGTGGTGACTGACAGAAAAACATTCTTATTGAGTCCTGATACATGACTTGAGGTCCATAGCAGTTTCACGTGAATTGGCGCATTGCTAGATGTGGTGGCGTTTTGAGAAAAGGTATTTCATATTTCAAAAGGAGGATAGTTGAAGATGGCAGATGGGATGGAATTTTAAATGAAAGAACACAATGAATCTTTGGCTGAATGCTGTGTTTTATCCACCTTTTTATCATCATTTGTCCAGCTTTTTTTTTAAACTGCTTTTGATCTGCAGGGCTTTGCAATATTGAGCTCTCTGTTGTCTTCAGATGTAAGTACGAACTGTGAATGGAGGGCCGCTTTGTTAAAGATTTACTTCTTTAGCCCTGATTTACTCAGGGCTAAAGCTCCTCTTGCATTCAACTCTCCCTGGTTTGTTTCGAGAGACACTATGTCACTTCTCAGCTACGAAGACCCTGAGGCCAGTCTCATAATATCTCGGATTGAACAGAAAGCTGCTCCTCTGATCCTTTAAGTCCTTGTTAATTTGTGACCTACCACAACAAACAACCACTTCCGCATGCTCGCCAGCTCCACAATGCGCCTGTTGTAACTCTTTTGGAAATGGACAGTGATTCTGTCTTTGCGGCTGAGAGGCTAAAGCTCTGTAAAGCAGCCACTGTGGAGGACCGAATGAGTCAACTTCTTCCATTTGACTAAATCCTCAGAGCGCTCCTCGACTCTCAATGATGTCACGCAACAATCAGCGACCCTCGGTGACGTCATGGGCCTTTGATGGAACTTTATGTCTTTGCTGGCATCCGTATTCCATTGTTTCCTCATCTTAAGGATGATTCTCCGCCTGGCTATTGTTAGCAGAAGTCATTTTTCCACTACAGCATGCCCAACAATGATAAACATTATGCATCACGGTTTGGTTTGTTCATGGATATTTCTCTCATCACCATAAGATTGTTTAGAAATAGCTTTTCCACCAATCAAGCAAGATTATTTTGGAAGGGATTTTAGCAGCTATCACAAAACAGTAACTATCACACAATAGCAACAGCAATATTTAGTCCAAGTCAGATGGTTGCCCTGGATTGATTTAAACAAAAACTGACTAAACAAATATATTAATTTAAAGGAAATAACCTTTTAAAAAAGAGAGGATGGGAAGAAATCTTGACAACAAGAAATGGCAAGTTCATGTTGCAGAGGATGCAGTTTTGTCGTTATTTGTCTAGAGACAGTACAAGCATCGAGAGACCCATAAAGCAGAGCAATGACTGAATTGGTGCCTGAAACATTTTAACAAGTCCCCCAATTAACAGCATGTGTGTTAACAGTGTCTACAATGTGCCTCTAATTAACATGTGATGGATCAAGGTTCTCAGGGTCTCTGTTTATCTTTCAGGTCAAAAGGCACTGCTGCGCTGCCACATCATTACAACACAAATATTTGAGCTTTTTTATTGCATGATAAATTATTTATAATGATGTTTAGGATACATTGATTCAGATTAGATATTGCCAAAGTTATGGCAAACTAAAGTCGAAACTTTGAACTTTTTGAATGTATAAAACGGATTATAGGTTTTATGAACTGACAATGTTTACAATAATTATGAATGATAAATACTGTTGTTCTTCTTAATTCATGATCATATAATAATCTGAAAAAATACAAAGGATATGTGTAGCATTAGATTAATAATAAATCCTGTCAAAATTGTTAGTGCATGTCCACGATACCTAATGCAATAACTAATATAAATGAATTGATCCTAACTTTAAAGGGTTTCCATTGGATGAATCAATAAGCCATATTAGTTTTGTAGTTGGACATTATTTTTATTTAGCATTTAAGAGGATTATCTGTCTATGTTTGGATAAAGAACCTTAAATTCGCCTAGTGTAATTAAAGGCACAATATGTAAGATTTTTGGATTAAAACCACTAGATGTTTCCAGTAATTAAATCAGTAATTGCATCACCTGTCAGTGACGTCATATCCGTGTTATCCTTGATTACCATAGAAATATTAATATTTCTTTACTGAATTCATTATTTTACTTTAAGTGCCTAGAAAAGCGCTATATAAATGTAACAAATTATTATTAAATATTAATATTACACATTTTATTTGAAAGGTGAGCAACTTTTTGGATCCTTTTATCAACAGAAATGAATCCTTTGTTCTTTAGCCCAATGCCATATATGTTTTAGAATAAATTTAACATACCATTTAGCAACACAAGTCATCCAGCTTTTATTAATATGATATTCAAATAGTTGCAACAAGTGTCTCATGGCAGCCACTGGGGCGAACGCACTTAGGAACGTTACACAAATTTCAACACACTCACATGTGTTTTATGTATTGTCAAACAAATTGACCGGTTTGAGTAGTTTTTAGCACTTGGCATTAGAATTAAATAAAATAATGTGAATTATTCATGATGGACATTTAAATGTAACTTTAATCTTAAAATAAACACAAACAACAAAATGAAAGGAATATAAGCATAATAAAATCTCTGGAACTCCTCCAGTGTGTCGCACCAGTGTACAACCGGAACATTAATAAAACATCAATAGATTAGCTCTGCCTGAGTCCGGTGGGATTGCTTTCCAACGGCTGTGGAGGTGAAGACGCCAGCTCTTATAATTTCAGTTTTGAATAAGCGACCTCTACTGTGTGAAAGTTACATACTGTGCCTTTAAATTTTACTTTTATCCTTGTGCAGTTTTATATTTAATCTCTTCATTAATTAGAAAAATCTGGATTTGAAAATGCACAGAAATTTTTTTATTTACGCTTTTTAAAATATTTTGTTTTAATGGTTTTACATGCTTTTAACATGCGGTTTTATTTTATTAAGGAATCCCTGCACGTGTAGGAAACCACCTGAAGCCATGTGATCCCACCCTCTGTTAGTTCAGTCATTGGCTCACCCCTGGAATCCACTTTATTTTCAACACCTCCACTCCTTTCCCAAAATTGTTTGTATTGGACTCTTAAATCAAATGCCTTGGTTGAACTTGAGCGGGCGGTTATAAAAATACAGCCCCCAGTGAGAGATAGCCATGAGGAAATGAGCACAATGTGCACAGGCCTCCTGTTCAGGACCCCTTTATGACAAGCAGACCCCTGTCTGTCTTTAGGCCTAAAGCTTTCTCACCCTATCCATTTATAATGCGAGTTAGTCCGCACCCCACAAGCCACAAGTTAATTAATCACAGTTTGTTTTGGCAAGGTTCCGCTTTGTCTTCTTTTATCAGGTGAAATTAGGAGAGGATCCGATGCGACAGTTTTTTTTCCTTTTTTCTTGACATCGTCGGACGTCCTCTGGCCTTAAGCGATTAGTACATGAAATAGAAACACTTTTATCTGAGTCTGTTAAATAGTTGCCAATAGTGAGCCCATTCATTTCCTCATCTCATTTCCTGCCATTGCCTGACTTTTTCTTCAATTGACATCATCTTTGTCCTTATTTTCACACATATCAGACATTGTTATAGATTTAGATGCCTAAAAGCAACTGGAGGTCCTCCATTACCTCAAAAAGGTTTGTTAAAATACTCTCTTTAATGTGAATGGTCATTAACAAATACTTTAGAAAGGATTTTGGGAAAGGGGTTCTGCTTTTTCTTCCCAAAAGCAGGACCTGTATTTTTAAATGGCCCGTGTGTTCTCTTATTCTGACCCATGATTAGTCTTAAGTTTCTCTCTTGACAAACTTTCCTTGTTAGTCAACCACCCCCACCCCCCCCACCCCAAGACCAATCAACTGCAATTTTCTAACTTAATCATTAAAAAAAAACTGAAAAATTATCCAATATCCTCATGTTTGTGAATGAATAATGAGCCTGTTGAGTTCGGAGGGGTCGTAAAAACAGACATCCATCGTGTGGCCACACTTACGGAAGCAGAAAAGAGGCAGCGTTCACGATGTGTGTGTGGAAAATGCTTCTGCTGTCTGAGACTTGCTCAGTTCTTGTAAAATTAAACCATTAAATGACCCCCTTAAAATGATCTGGTATTAAAAAAATGTTGTTTGATGGCTTCTGAGAGTTCAAACTGCCTACCGGCACCTTTGAGCAGTTCAATGTTCTTCCTGGAGGTTTCCTATTTGTATTACTTTAAATGTTGTAGAAATGCCCTTTGGTAGCAGATGGAGTAGATAAGAAATGACAGTGAGGATCTGCGGGTCAGAGGCACAGGCATTCATCGTTGCGTTTGCACATCTAGATGTAAGAGGGGAGTGTGCTGGGAAATGGCCTCCGGGTAGGATATCCCCTGACTCCTCTTGAGAAGGGGTGAACAGAGGCCTGGGTTCGTGATTGATTGGTGCTGGTTCAGCCACACTGTTTTAAACTTTAATCACAGGTCAAAGCCGAGACGAAGTGAGACCTCTTGCATACAAAAGCCCCTTTTGACTTCTCAAGCTCCTGATGTCCAGGAAAGGGAATGTGTTGTTTGGCTATATGTTATTAGACCTTTTGATTTGGAATTGACTTTTGATATGGAGATGTTTTTGCAGTCTTCTATCAGATCTCCAGAATTTGCATTTGTCGGAAATTCTGAATGTTAGTTGTTCATAGAATATGCATTCATTATATTATGTTTTTTGTTGTTGTTGCTGTTGCAGGTTTAGTAAGCCAGCTTCCATGTTTCTGGACCGAAACTTTAAGCGGCTTGCAAAAGTTACCAACTATTTACCTCCATTTGGATTTAAAACACAAGGTATGTATCCTTTTTTAGATAGATTTTAAGGTGACTTTGCCATTTAACAACAATGTTCTCAAAATGCTGTCTTGTTTCCAAAAAAACTGTTCTTTTAATGTTCTTTTAACAGTTTAAAAAGACGAGGTAATGGTTTGGATCAGTATGACACACTTCTCTAGATGTCTACATGGGATGGATTTTTAGTCTCGCTCCCACTCAATTTTTCCCCACAAAAAGTTTTATATTTTGTCCTGCTTCCGCCTGCAACTTTCACTTTTGTTCTGTCCCTGTCCTCAAAAGCATGCAGGTAGAGGACCATGTAGAGGTTTTTTTTTCTTCCCCTCTTGTAAGATTCAGTCTTGTTTTTTTGCCACAGACTAGGGCTGTACGATATTAGAAAAAAAACTGACATTGCATTTTGTTTGTCTTAATTTATATGAAATGACTTGAATAGCTAGAATTATTCATTCTACAATGATTGGGCAATTTTGTTGGAGAGAGAATCTGCATGGAAAAATAAATAAATTACAAGCAGAGATGAATACAATAGATCAAATATACAAAAGAAATAAATGGATAAGTCTAACAGTATTCAGAAACAGAAATTGAATAATACAATTTAAAGCTGCAAATAACGATGCATAAAATTAAATATAATTAATCTTTTTTAAAGCTACAAAAGTGATTTTCTTTGTATTTTGTTGTTTGATTAACATTAATAACAGGTGACTTTATGATCAAAATGACTTTACGATCAAATGCATGGATCAATATTGTGATAAGCATCCGTTTTCTGTATCAATTGCTTATGTTCAAGTCTTAAGTGATTGTGTTTACGAGGATACTTACAGAAATGGGCACTTTACCATTTTACATGTATGTGTCCATTCAAGCACAAATAGATGCAAAAGAGAATGGAATTCTGTGTTCACGTTCTGTTAGTGCTGCTGTGTTTCTAATTAAGTTGGCGTCGTCTTGCACTCAAATGGTTTAAAGGAACATGCTGACTTTTTGGGACTTAATCACCGTATCACCCAGAGATAGATAAATACATACATACCATTCTTATCTCCTTGCGTGCCATATCTCTGTCTGACGCACCCACTGAATTAAGTAGCAATGTCTTTATTGTTATTTTATCGTAAAATTTTGCCTCACTTTATACCATTGCTTTACCCCTTCTATCCATAACTCTTATTCTCAGTTTTTAGTGTATTTCTGTGGCAGAATTACAGCGCCACACACAGATGTGAAATTTTGTCATTCTTTTACAGGGCTTATTATCGATACAATTGCATTTAACAAGCAAATTCACTTCCAAAAAGTCAAGAGAAAGAAGAATCTTAACTAGCATAAATGAAAAGTATTGCTTAGCAATAATTTGTCTCTGGTCACAAAATTGACCCCTATAATAATCTCCCATATGTTTTAAACTGTTAGCATCCATGTTTCTTTATAGTCGGGGAATGCCAAACTCTTATTATGATTCAGGAGTGTTCAAGAGTGACTGATATTGCAGTAGTGTCTGAGAAAACCTCCTATAGTGTGTACGTGGCCAGATGAAATGCACAGTATGGCAGACATTTATGTACTTCAGTGATGTGGGAGTTTTATTCCATTCAACAGAGAACAAGGACTTCATTCTACTGAGCTTTTGTGAATGTATCAAAGAGAATAAGACCTTTTAGAAAAGACCTGTAGATAAGAAAACAGTTTCTTGAAATCAATTGGTTGTTAATGTAATCCTCCGTTGTCTGCTCAGTCGTTTTTTTCCCCCTCTATCTAAAAAGATGATTACATCTTAGATTTCAGCACATTGTCAAATGTTCCAGCACTTGAGGGCAACGGGCACATAAGGGTACCTTGAATGTAACCTTTGTGTTCAGTTAAGGGCTGCCGTGTCCACACACATGAAGACTTTCAAAAGAGCAGGTCCCATGTTTACATTACACCTGGTTTCTGTTTGCTGCATGGATCGTGAGTCTAGCGTGACTTTGCTTTTAACTTTATTCATTTGGATAGGTGAGACGTGTGGTTCTTGAATAGAGCCTGACAAAGGTTCTCGAGTCGTGGGCCAGAAAGGTATAAAAATAGATGTCTTATTTCTGCACTACCAATTCTGATATAAGCGATCCCTGCGGCCACCTACGACTTTGTGATTTCTGCCCTTGATTACGCCCCCTTCAGTGGAAAACATTCAGTCAAAGCATTGCAGATGGTCATGTCGAACGTAAGGTAATCCCAACAGGAGGGAGAACCAAATACCTCAAAGGAGGATAAACCATTAGGGCTGTTTTGACTGTAAGTTTGGCCTTTTAAGTGCCTTACAGTATTAAGTAGCCTCTTAAATGTCTCGTGTGACTCAGGATGAAGTGTCACTCTTAGCTACTTTAGTGAAGTTCCTCTAATAGTCACGATGAATTGTTGAAATAGTATGAGCGTGTTTGATCAGTTTTTAAACAAAAAAGCTTCCTGACAAACATTACATGATAGAAATGTCATTATTATGTGACTTGTGCTCTCAGAAGTCATGCTCCAGATGTTTTTTTTTTTTTTTTTTTGCAATTATTAGCCCCTCATGTTTCTACTTCAGAGCACGATTTCCCCTTGCCAAAACGGTGCATGTTGAAGGTGAGGGCCTTGTTTTTTTTAAACTGCCAAGAGTGATAATTGGCTGAAATGTTTATGGCGTTTATCTGAAAACAATTTGAACCTATTGCTCTTCTCATTTCTTTGCGAAACCCTGATATATACATATACATTTTTTAGTTTTTTATTCCAGTGTGGTCCGCCCGCTGTTTTCGCAGTTCATGGCGATGCTTGATGTGAGCCGTCAGCGCTTTGTCCAAACAATGACGGCTACTCCCTGATGTTTTTTAATCATTCAGGTCACAGTTTAGGGTCAATGCAGATTTCAAGCTGTTACGTTAGCTTTCGCACTACACAGACTTTTGCGTTTCTGGAGGATGAATCAATTAACAGGTTTTCACATGCTGAATTTTTGTAATCACAACCATTCACTTCAAACCAAGACTACATTGGTGCATCCTATTATGTTTGCCTCTCAATAACAGCATCTATGGCAATAAAAAAGATAATCTCACGTAAGCTCTTTGTTGTCAGAAACAGTAATGGTAGTCATTAGGGTAGATGCTTTCAAACCACCGGACTGGAAAAAAAAGGAAGAATTATGTACAGATGTAGATTTGGCGCCTCACACGTACTGCAAAGTGCCTAGCAGACCTCCCAGAGTGTTTGCCTACATGTTGTGCCTTCTAGATTCTTGTTCAGTAGAATATAGTTAAGATCAAAAAGGTATGTTGGGTAGATGGGAATGTTTGGACTTATTGAGTTAGCACTTTTTCCATCCGTTTTCCCGTCTTCTGCCTTTTATAGTATGCATACTGATGCTTTAGTTAACTCAATAGATCACACTTATGCAACCCTACTAGGAAATCCGGTGTCTTCAGTGATATCAGGTGGCGTAATCTATGGCTTCCATGAATGCCTTCGAGGGTATCGGAGGAATGATCGCTATGACCAAACAGCTTTGTAAATTTACATCACGAGGTGACACTGAGAGCATTGGAGAACATTAAATTGAAGTCTTTGGCACTGCCATTTGCAAACAAGTCATTCCTTTCCACTTTTACAGACCACTTTATCCAAGTTGTCAGTAACCTATTTTCAGTTGATGATACAACTTCCAGGAGCCTCCAAGCAAATAATACAATCATCAGACCACCAAGAGTGTAGATGATGGAGAAACTCATTTGAGTCAGATCAGAGCCGTAACCATTTAGATGTTTTTGTTTCATCTTATTGCTCTCTCTCTCTCTCTCTCTCTCTCTCTCTCCTCTCTCTCTCTCTCTCTCTCTCTCTCTCTCTCTCTCTCTCTCTCCTCTCTCTCTCTCTCTCTCTCTCTCTCTCTCTCTCTCTCTCTCTCTCTCTCTCCTCTCTCTCTCTCTCTCTCTCTCTCTCTCTCTCTACCTACAGAAAGAATCATAGATGTTATATTATCTACCACAAAGAATTATGGACTGGGTCCAGATTTGGATAGGTAAGACTTCTAAAATGCATCACTAACCCACACTATAAATCTTTTGTCTTGAATAAGTGTGTGAATAAGATTTTTTTTTTTTTTTTTTTTTTTAATGGGTCATGAACTAGCTTTTTTGATGTACTGTTGTCTGAGTTCAGCTTATGACGTTTATTTGGTTTTTACATTCAAAAACATCATAATGGATAAGTAATAGGCTAATTTTCTACCCTGGTTTTGAGCCTAGCTCCTGGAACACTCGTTTTTATGGGCATGCCGCACTGAAGACTTGGGAGTATACACCCACTGCTATGACTGGATAACAGTTTTGCATTATTATGATGATTTTCGACTCCGTCAGTACATGTGGGAATTAGCTTGAAAATGGCAACCGGAATGATTCGCCCACAGCAGGTCTCGGGATATGTATTTATGAAACGCATACAAGATCTCTCATCCTCCAGCGATCAATTGGAATGTTATTTTTTATTACTTGGACCACCAGATCGGTGGATATAACCGCGGACTGTGCATCACTAACACACACACACACACACACACACACACACTCAACATCATGTTCAAATCTTCCACGATTGTATTTTTCTATCGAGAGAGAGAATATTGAGAAAGGAATGTTATTTTACAATTTAAGATAGCCCATTAAACCCCTTTAGTTCTGCACCCCCCATTGGACCCGACCGTGGGACCAAAATTGCATCATCATAATCTTTTTTTAAAATCTATAACTCGCGCACCACAAAACTAGATATATATGTATCATTTGAAAGATTAGAACCTCAGCTTTCTTAATAACCCAATAACTTCTGCATTTATATTACATAGAAGAAAATATGGTCTGAATTCGACCCCCCCACAATGACCCTCCCCCCTTGAGAAAATCATACAAATAATATAAAATTTCATTTTTTTAATCACACAAACACACCTAAAATAGACAAGTCATATATCAAATGAAAGTTATCGGCCTCAAGAATATCACTGAGCAGTTTTTCACCGATCCAATAATTTAAAGTAACTTTATTATCAAAAGAATCACAAAGATGGAAATGACTCCTTTGAACAAGCAAACACATGAGTCGTATTCCTGTTTGGATCGCAAACTCGTTGTAAAGCTACTAGCCTCAAATGCTATATCACACTGTAAGAAGAAAAGGTTCTATCGGCGCTACATATTTGGAACACTTAAAAGGTTATAGAAGTATATTTGAGTATACTCCAAAACCCCTTTATATAGATATTTAAATAACAAATTAATTAACAATAAATCAAAAGATTTATTTTTATATATATGTTTATTATAAAATTGTGAATAGATACAATAGAATATATGCAATATTCCACCACTCTGTTAACTTAGTGTTTTCTGTAAAATGAGACAATTTTTATCAATTTACTCCAATGTATGTGGGTAGGGCGCTCTTTTAAATTCAGATATTCCTAATTCTCAAAAAAAATGCAAAATGTGCTGCAGAGCTGAAGTGGCGTGATACATTTTGGTAGCCCGACTTGAAAACACATAGCCCCAGGACGTCGGGCTTTCAGAGTCCTGGCCCATGCATGTTGAGGTCTGATTCTGAATTGCAGGACAATGAACCAACAACACCTCAAATGAAACGAATACTCCGGCCTGTGACAGCCTGGTAAGTTATTTTTAGTTAGACACGAACACATAATCAATAGATATCGAACGGTTTGTAACAATGCAATACTATCACATATAAAAAACATGTGTTACTCACATAAGTGTGTTGCACGATTTCTGTCAGATCCAGCACACAACATTTTTTTTTTAATCTCTTCCTGTCTGCAAATCCAGTTTTTTGTTTACAAATGAATCCACAGTGAAATGAACCGAACAAACGAGCAATGTCTTCCCCATGCGAGCTGGAAGTTTGATCCGGGTTAGCTCCACACATGTAGGCCTATGTTATTTATCTATGTCAGGCATGAGTAAGTGGGTGGAACTACAAAATCAGGCTCTCGTCTTGAGGCGGCGTTTTAATGCACTCTGACGTCACGGGGGCGCACATTCGCAGATCGATCATTTGCTGAGCCAGCTGTCAATAAAAGCTTTTCTTTGACTAGCAAGGAAGTTTTCAGCTCTCATATTTAGTTTTTTTTTTTATTTAGTTTTTTTTTTTTTTTTTTACCAAGGCTGTATTATTTTGTAAAACATTAATACTATGAATATTATTACAATTTAATAAAACTTTTTTCAAATTTATATATATTTAAAAAATTCATTTTTTTCCCTGTGGTGGTAAAAGCTGAATTTCGGTATCATTACTCCAGTCTTCAGTGTCACATGATCCTTCAGAAATCATTCTAATATGTGACCCTGGACCAGAAAACCAGTCACAGGTATTTATTATTTGTATTCAAAAATAAATTGTATGGGTTAAAATTATTGATTTTTCTTTTATGTAAAGATATTTTGTAAATGTCCTACCGTAAATATATCAACAATGTATTATTAGTAGTAATATGCATTGCTAACGACTTAATTTGGACAACTTTGAAGGCAATTTTGCAATAAGTACCTTTTTTTTTTAAATAAATACAGAAATGAAAAGCTTATTTATTCAGTATAAATCTCTGTTTGAAAAATTTACCCTTATGACTGGTTTTGTGGTCCAAGGTCACATATGCTAATTTCATAATACAGAAACATTTATTTTTATTGTCAGTGTTGAAAACCGTCTGTGAAACATTTTTGTGGAAACAATAGCTGGGTTTCCATCCAAATATGAAGCAATACTTTTCAAATCACAAATGCGAATTAGGTGCGTTTCCTGTTGTTCAAGGTGATGATGGTTGTATTGGTAACCTTGTAACTAACAGTAAATAAAACACCCATCAGTGGAAACAGCTGATTAGTCACATTGGTTTAATGTTCAATATGTCAGAATTTATTTGCCAAATGCGTTAACTTTTTTTTTGGTAAAAAATCTAAAATAAATAAATAAATAAACATTTATTTGCCATTTCCATCACTCGTTTCTTATGCAATACTTCAAAATGTGCATAAAAACAGGGTGATTTGTTTTAATAGCTGAATATGGTTGTAAAGAAGTTTTTTTATTAATGCCACCCGTTTTCTCATATGTTCCCTTTGCAGTTTGAGTTGTAAAAGATGTGTAATAGTAGGTAATGGCGGTATCCTAAGCAACAAGTCTTTAGGACCCCACATCGACGAATATGATGTTGTAGTAAGGTAAGTGTCTACAAAGTCACCTTGTTCTATTTTTTTAATGACCAAATCAATAAACTGAACAAACAAAAGGATTGTAGACACACATACAACCGATTTACACTTTTTAGACTCAACGAGGCCCCAGTGAATGGTTACAGCAGAGATGTAGGTACTAAAACCACCATGAGGATAACCTATCCTGAGGGGGCCATCCAGAAGCCTGAACGCTATGAAAAAGATTCCCTTTTTGTCTTCTCTGCTTTCAAACCTCTCGACTTTAAATGGCTGAGACAGATGGTCTTCAGAGAGAAACTGGTAAGACCTTGTTTCCCTAAGTAAAATCTGTATTTGTTTTTGTATTTGTTAAGGTCCTATTCTTTTGAGGTAGAATGATTCCAGTTGTTTATATTTGTCCCTTTTATTTTACTTGAAATTTATGAATTCAGAGTAATGTTAATATTGTCCTCTAACAAAAAATACTGCATTGAATTTTTTTTTGTTTTTAAAGGATTTTGATTAGAAATAGCTGTTGAGGAAAAGCCTTCTATTGTTCAAGGACTTTCATCTCATTTTTAGTGTGTGGTAAAACATTCTCCTTCCAGGTTTGACTGACATCTAGTGAATTAGCCTCTTAATCAGGAGGGTCGACACGTCTGAATGAGCTCTCTCTTATCTCACACAGTTTTAATGACTCTGCCTCCATCCCATTTCTTATCACACAAAGAGCAAGCATAAGCACTCCATTCTCCTCTGGAGTCGGTTGACTCGGCTACTCAAGGACGTGTTTTTTTCTTTTCCAATCGTCTGTCATACAATCGTATTCAAGGCGTTTGGTCAGCATGTGTGGTTTCCCCCCATAATCTCCCTTTTCGAATATACTTGTCTTCCTCAGCTGCACACCTGCTTGTTTTCCCCCTGTGTTCAATTGGGAATCTGGCGGCAATGTGCCTCAGGAGTTCCCGGCCAACACAGCTGCTGGGCTTTCAGGGGACCAGCGCTGGATTTTTTTTACAGGGTGACATTTGTCAATGTGCTAGAGACTCGGCAGAGGAAGAAAAATAGAGCTATTTGATTACCCTCCCTCCCCTCTGGCCCCTGAAAAGAGCCAGATTTGTCTGAGCATCTGATCGTAACAAGCTGGACAGTGGAAAGTGCTCAGATAATTGATCTGCCCTCTGGCTTCTGATACATTGGCTTTGATCTCATGGAAGGAAGAATTTCCTTCACCGAATGAGGGGTCAAGAAAGCTCCAATGTGTCTGCCATAATGTTAGAAACAGCGCGTGGAGGATGATGACTGAGGATGATGACTGGTGAAAACCATAGTATTGGGTAACGCTATTGTACCAGATAAAGGCAAATTGAATGTTCATGCCATACTGGAATCTAAAACACTGCCCATTTACTACCATTTTTACAATCAAGTTGTTGCAAGAGGAATATTCTAACCTGACATATATATTGGCTAATAAAAAAAGACAAGCTTGACTCTTACTGCTGGTTAAATTAAGCTTTGGTATGTATCTCGTCCACAATGAATTAGGTTTACACGCACACCAGAAATCAACGGCAATGTTAACGGCTTGTTGTGTGTCTCCTACAATAAGTGCTCTGTCTGCACTTTCCATTACTTTACTTCTCCCAAACAATACATACTCCTAAAAATCCTGTAAAAATGCTGCTTATTTGTTTACTGAAATGCAAGCTGGAATGCTGGAAAATATGTAACATTGCCTGTATTAAGCCAGAAATTTTGGGATTTCTGGAATCTTTGTATGAAAGAAGCTGCTAATTCCTTTGACTCATTGAAGAAAAAGGGCTTTTCCCACCGGAGGAGCAAAATTATAGTTCCTAGAACTATTGGCAGAAGTACCCGGATTTTGCCGGTTTGCACCGCAGGAACTGGGAACCATTTTAGGTCTAGGAACTCCTTTAAGGAAAACTAATTTAGCTCCTACTTCAGAGTAGGGTCTAACCTTTGACACCATCACCTACCAGTTATAAAAATAAAAAAATCTGTCTACACACATGGATTATAGCCTATATTTTTTTCCAGAAACTCTACAAACTAGGAAAATGGTGATAAATGCAACCTTCAAACCAAGCGAAACATGATTATGTATTTTTGCTCAGCTAGCGACATTGAACATCAACCACATGGCAAACAGTAATACATTTTCATATATTGTGTCTACTCTCATTGTATAACAGTTCTATATCTAATAACGTATTCGACAGGACTGTTAAACAGATCATAAACGAATGAAGACAGAGAATGTGAGTGCTGTGTTCAGATTGTCAGGCTCTGGCGTTCTCAGTGCGTCAAAATAAAAGTCACAACATCAAGTCCTGCTTCCGTCACTTCCTACTGGTTACTACTGGCAGTGCGAATGCAACCAGGAAAATTATCCTAGGGGATCTCTTAGTTCTCGGGAAACCACCCTGGTGGCTAGTTCCTATATCTAAGTTCCTAGAACTTAGAACGAAAGCCCCTAAAGATGTACTTTACTTTTTCTTTTTTTAAGCAAGTTGGATTTTTATCTGATGGATAGTAAAATAGGCAAAATAAACTCTTAGCCTTACAATAAAGGAGGGACCCAAGCCATATCTAGAAACCGAATATCACAGAGACCACCCAGAATAAGCTAGCAACCTAGCAATTGACATAAACCACTAAGAACACCTTAGTAACTGCATAAAAACCCCCGGCATCGATTTTTGTTCAGGCAAGCAGCACTCAGATTTTCTTCCGAAAACGTAAAAATGCAGTTCCTGATTGTTTTTCTTCCTCCGGCAGACAGCCACAGCTGTAAAAGATGTTTATATCCAGCTAGTCTACGTGACCTCCCATGTATGTATTAAGTTGTAAGAGTATCATGTTTAAAGTGGGTTTTTTAACCGATTGTCACTTGACAAATGAAGCCTATCACTATTGTGAATTCTTACAGATGAAAAACGACTGACTTCTATTCTTCTCTCTTGATCAACGTCAGACTCCGAGAGCCCCTCGCATTCCCTCGCTCCCTTCTCAAACAGTTTAACTTTGGCTGTGTTTATTTTTAACTGGCGAAGGATGGTATTTTAGGGCCAGATGAAAATCTGACTAAGCGTTTATCTAGTTTGTGCGCTCTATACGTACCACAGATGTTTCTTTGAGTAATTTAAGTAATCTCTAAACAATAACAGCCATTCATCACCATGCTTAATCACACATAATCTTATCAAACACTGCGTCCCTAACAACAGTATACAGTTCATCTTATGTTTGAAAACAAATACATTCCCTGCAGGCCGCTTCCAAGTCTTATTTAGATCTTACGACATATCTTTGAAAATATCATTGCTGCAATGAAAATCCCGTTGAGTGACTTGTGGTGATGTTGCTGCTACTTTGCCAAAATATAAACGCTTCCCTTTATTGGCAGAAACCTGGTGCCGAAATGGAAAATGCTTTTGTTTGTGCGAGCGGTGACAACAGCGATTGAGATCCATTGAGGTCTTTCATTTGGAGATGAACGCATAAAGGCATGTGCGACTGTGTGGGCAGTTGGCTTTAGAAAGGCACGTAGCTATAGACTTCAGTATAATCCTCAAGCACTGACTCCTCACTCTCCTCATCTCAAACAGTCACACTGATGTAACTTTGAACAGTGGCTGCTCCCTGCTTTTGAAGATTTTTTTTCTCTCTGCTGCTCTTTTGTGGGCTGTGGATGGGTGGAAGGAATGCCATCCTTTTTCAGTTCGTATTGATAACAGTAGAGGATGCCTTCCCAGCATTGAAGAACCTTGCTGGAGGTCACCTGAATATTGTTCCATGAGGCATGTGCTCTCATTGGAAAGCAACCACCTGTTAGTGAAATTATTGCATTTTGATGAAAGATTATGAAGGCAAACATTTTGCTTTAACAACATCATGAATGAGCAATGCATTAAAGGCACTATGTAGTATTTTTTTTACCAAAAACCACCAGGCCAGTGTTATATATTTTGTTCAGTTGAGTTCTTATAATATCCCAAATGTTTCCAACTATTTGTAAATTGTGAGAAAATTGCTATTTTAACCAAGGAGCTGGGACTTCTAAGGGAGTCGCCTGTCAATTGCGTAATATCTGCGTTACCCTCCGTTTCCAGTTTTATTCTGCAGAAGCACTTTACTCTTAGCAGTGTGAACAAGTGTCACAGCAGCCACTGAGCGAACGCACAGAGTTACATCATAATTTTCAACCTGCTTAAATGTATCTGATATGATAAACAGAGCTGCGTTACCGCATACTCATGATCGAAAAAGTGGAAATGGTGCCGACGACTGTGTCCCGTCATAATAAAAGTACCGCTACTCGCGTGTGTTTACATAACAATCGCTTCAGTGGCCTTGCTCGGCTCCTTCAACATTCAGCCCTGCTCTGCTTCATATTAGAGTAACGTCAATAATCACATTCATGAGCATGATTTCTGCCTGAGTTCTATCCCGATTCTTTTCCACTGGCAGGTGAAAACCACATGTCCCAAGATTGTAAGCTCAAACTTGGCATCGTCAAACTACGCCTTTGTTTTGAATAGGCGACCTCTTAGCGGACGGAAACGTTATATAGCATAGCTTTAAATTCAACATAATCAAAATTGGCCATAATTATTTTTTAATGCATGTTTTTGATCATATAGAGTGCTGCAGGCATAACGTATATTTGTAGGCCAAAACCCAGGAACAAATTGGCGTTTTAGCACTTTCAGTTCCATAATCCTGATTTTTATTTTTTTATTTATAAAGACTGAAACAGTTGTAATTTTAATGGTGGCGGCGTTGAGGTCCTGAAACCATGGTGTAGTTCGTTTATAGCTTTTTACTTCTGGCGATTTGTATTTAGGCGCCAAATCTCATTATAGTTGTCGAAAAGTCATAAGCTTTTTTTATCACAGAGTTTATTTTCTGAAATGTTTTTTGTCGAAGGAACCAGGGTGATACTGCGTTTTTTGTAGGGCCAACCTGAAAGTTAGCATGCCATCATTGCAACAATCTATAGTGAACAGTTCATCCATGCATGTATATTTTTTTTAATACTCTTTTGTGTGTGTGTGTGTGTGTGTGTGTGTGTGTGTGTGTGTGTGTGTGTGTGTGTGTGTGTGTGTGTGTGTGTGTGTGTGTGTGTGTGTGTGTGTGTGTAAATTGTGGCAAGTTATAATAATTTTTTGTGGTCTTCGAGTTGAACTCAGAACATTGCTTTCACACTAAACTCAACTCAGATTTGTTAAAACTCAGACTATTCCAGAAGCGCTTTACACTTTTCTCTTGATTTCACCTATTTTAGTAATTCAAAATGGATTAATGCCTCAGAGGTCACTGATGTAAAAACATGAAGGAACCTGATTTGAAAATGGGCAATGGGCCAGCCGTCATGTGCGATAAGAGCGTACTGAATTAACGAGTCCTAAAGGTCGTGGAGGAGCATGTGGCTCCCACGATAATTATTTTCATTCAGAATACCATTGACTAGGTAATCCTCTGGCTTCTGTCTGAATATATTTACCCATCACTTCCTCCTTCCATATGTCTTAATCCCTTATTATTTCAGCCTTACATGGTAAGAGCGAGGCAAAAGTGTGTCACTTATCAGACATTCCTTCAGGCTTTTGCTTTTGGCATGTATTAAAGGTAACATGCCGACACAACGTTCCATGTGTCGGCATGTTGCATAGCATTGCCAGTTGTTTAATGGTAGCCTGTTGTATTTTGTGGTTTAGTCTGTAGTAGCTTTATTTGTATGCCAAAATTCAACTCCTGGAGTACACACTGTTGTGTGCCTGACTTTATCTCTGTTGATGCCTGTGGAGAGCGTGCCTATGTTTACTCAAAAAACCTTCAGGAAAGGTGACTCATGGCACTTTTGCGAAATCTATAAGGGATATTTCACCTAAAAATGAAAATTCATCATCATTTACTCATCCTGGGGAATTTTAAAACCAATCCTGGTCCGTATTTTTAATATAAAGCAAATCATAAGTATTACTAATATAAAGTACTACTAAGGCTTGTTTGCTCTATTCAAAATTGATAGCTTACTATGAGAAATGGACTGACATTGTTGCTGTTGCCTTACATGGTTGGCATCTGGCATTCATGAGAGAAAGTGATGAGTGATTCATGAACGAGTCATTCTTTTCATTCTTTGCAATGAATTTGTTGATCCAGTTCACAAAACTGCTCTGAGTCATTCATTGATTTAGCAGCCCACTGGGAGGGAAGATTATCAGGGGAATGATGCATAATGAATAATTAGGTAATAATAGTGCATTCTTTTTGAAGCTTGAAATGGGTTTCATGAGACCTTTCATTATTTGTCAGTTTTCTGACTTTTGATTATTGAGAGTCAGCACTTTTGATCTCTTTGTAGTTTGATTGCAAGTCAGCATTTTCAAGCCCTTTGTAGTGGTGTTTTTGTAAAAAAACGTTTCTGTTTTTAGAATTTGATGGAGGTTTTGTCTCTCCCTTTGATCCAAGCCAGAGGTTAACAACGGGACGTGGATATTTGCATCCGAACGTGCCTACAACCAGGCTTTCATTAGCCAAACAATCTCTTGTATGTGTCTGTATTACATTTAAGGTAATAAAAAGGTGTCAGACCTTTGACCAGTCCTTTGGCATGCTTAGGGTAGTGGCATTCTCCACTGACCATTTGCAGAATATTTAATAATCACTGTCTCTAATCTGATAAGCTGACTATTTGCAGTCACTGTGACCTGTTGACTTTATAACAAGCCATTTTGAGGGTAAAATATTACTGGATTTGCTAAGTTTAGTAGCATCAAAGGTATGTTTTGTTTGAGGAACGTTGTTACCATGTTAACTCTACAAACACAACTGTATATTCTTCTTTCCTTTCTGACTTACGGCTGTAAAAAACAGTGCTTATTGCTTTTTGACAAGCACACACTCGGGCAAGTTTTGGGCTTATTTAAGACAAGACCCATGCCTAAATGACACATAATAATGAAATGAACTTTGATTTTTCAGTTTACATATCAGCTAGACAGTCTGATATGCAATGTGGATACAACCTAATGCTTTGTGCTCAAAGCTCTGGCAACACAAGACTAAACTTTGGGATGACGTTTTGCTTTTTTTGCTTTTTCCTTCTACTAACACTTCTACTATTGACACAATTGTCCTGTTTGCTTCCTTGAAGTGTGAAGATGCATACACAGGATGACCCAAGCGAGTCTGTAAGGGAGAAAGTCTCCATTCTCAAGGCAAAAAAGGTCAGAACAAGTACAGAAACAAGCAAATAGCTCAGATTCTTGCTAACAAAAGAAGTGTCATCTGAGTATCCTATAGAGTTTAGATTCCTGACCCGGTCAAGAGCAACGGGATCTAGATTTCATGAACCTGACCTGCTCTGGATGAGTGCTTCACGAAATGTGCACATTTCTGCTGGGGCCCTCAGAGTAAACCTTCAGCACTTTATATACAAACTGAGGTTCATATGAATCATACAGAGCCTGGGGTGAAATGGTTTGCCAGTGCAGGTTTACACTTCTTATCAGGCTTCAGCTCTGACTGTGGTGGTATAAATTTGCATGTTGATATGTCACAGCCTAGCTGCAGTTGCAAATTTGTCATCCTGCCTGATATGTTTATAGGCATTCAGAGCATGGCAACTAGAGCAGCAGGAACAACATCTGTCCGACAGCGTTCCTGAGCCTCTAGAAGACCGGCTTTGATTGCAGCTCAGTCGGCTAGAGCACACACCATAAAAAAGATCATTTCACTTTAACAGTGTACCTCCCAAGTTTATTGACCTTTTAAATGTAACCCTAAAGATAAACAGGAAACTTTTTTCAAAATACCCTGTGTTTTCATCAGCTTGAACTGCATGCATGCATTATCTTGAGATACTGAGAGAAAGGATTGCAATTATTTGGAGTAGAACAGCTACTTTTTTCATGTTATACAAAGGAACCCGTGGCTAGTTTTCTTCACGTGAGCACCTGTGGGAATGGTCCGTTGACAACCTGTTGCCCCTCTGTAACCAGATAAGATTTCTGTGCGCATCATTTTTGAAAGGAAGTCCCGGTGCAGAAGTTTCTCATCGAATCTGACCATGTCAGGTGTAAACCTAATCAAAGCAATACTTGAGGTCTTCCCCCTTTTAAAGCAGTAAGCATCAAATTACACAGATACAGTTTCTTATCCTTTAGGAATGCAGAGGAAGTGTTATCTCTCCTTGCGACAGCTTCCATCTCATTTATAATTTCTGTACCTTTGATACAACTTGATCTAGAGCATGTCCATGCTGTGTTCTTATTAATGAAAAGTATTACAAATTGTTTTCATTAATTGAAATAAATCTAAAAGAAATACAAATGTCAGATAATTGAACATTGGAAATTTTGCCATTGCAACTGACTGAGTTGCACTAAAGTTTAAGTTGTACTAAAAGCAGTAAAATTTAATAAAATTATTTAAAATATAAGGTTAAATAAAAAAACTAATAAAAATGCAAAAGCACATGACAAAAATGACAAACACATAAAGTAAAACTAAATATAAAAAACTAAATATTTGTCTAAATAATGTCAAGCCCTGATTATTATTCCTTAAATATCACCCTAGTCATGTCTGAACTTGTTGATTCGTCTTTGGCTCAATTTTCACGTTATTATTTACCACGTATTATTTACTTATATATATATATAAATGTAGTGGTTGATGTACAGCCTATGTCTACTGTATTTAAAGCATTATGAAACACAAAAACAACACAATATTTTTTTATATTAGGAGAAAACGGTTTTCCTCTGGTTTTCAAATGTTTTCAAAACTGCGCTAAGGTTTGACCTCTGCTGCTGAAATAGGGTTTTTCATTACACCTCAGCATTTCAACCCCTTCCACCCCCCAAATTTTATTCCACCCAGATGAGCCCTGAAAATTCCAAATTTCTCTCTTCATTGTGCATTTATAATGGGTTTTATATTTGTTGCCCTTTTTTTTTGCTATTTGAACGATATGTTTTCCTAGCATCGAAGAAATCAGAAGTGTTTACACTGATCACAAAGGATAACAAATCCAATATCTTCCACACTGCATTTCACACTTCAGTGCAAATGACATCAACTACCACATCCCTGTATTCCTCCCTGAAACTTAAGATCTTTAAATGTAATTTTGTGTTTTGACAAACATTAAATTTAATGTAGGTGATTTAAGCAATTTTGAGCATGGCATGGTTGTCGGTGCCAAACGGGCCAGTCTGAGTATTTCACAATCTGCTCCGTTATTGGGATTTTCACGCACAACCATTTCTAGGGATTACAAAGAATGGTGTGAAAAGGGAAAAACATCCGGTATGCGACAGTCCTGTGGGCGAAAATGCTTTGTTGATACTAGAGGTCAGAGGAGAATGGGCCGACTGATTCAAGCTGATAGAAGAGCAACTTTGACTGAAATAGCCACTCATTACAATTGAGGTATGCAGCAAAGCATTTGTGAAGCCACAACACGCACAACTTTGAGGTGGACGGACTACAACAGCAGAAGACCCCACCGGGCACCACTCATCTCCACTACAAATAGGAAAAAGAGGTTACAATTTGCACAAGCTCACCAAAATTGGACAGTTGAAGACTGGAAAATTGTTGCCTGGTGTGATGAGTCTCGATTTCTATTGAGTTATTCAGATGGTAGAGTCAGAATTTGGCATAAACAGAATGAGAACATGGATTCATCATGCCTTGTTACCACTAAGCAGGCAGGTGGTAGTGGTGTGGGGGATGATTTCTTGGCACACTTTAGGCCTCTTAGCCATCGATGGCAATTGGGCATAGTTTAAATGCCTCAGCCTACCTGAGCATTGTTTCTGACCATGTCCATCTCTTTATGACCACCATGTACCCATCATCCCATGATGGCTACTTCCAGCAGGATAATCCATCATGTCACAAAGCTTGAATCATTTTAAATTGGTTTCTTGGACATGACAATGAGTTAAATGTACTAAAATGACCCCACAGTCACCAGATCTCAACCCAATAGAGCATCTTTGGGATGTGGTGGAACAGGAGCTTTGTGCCCTGGATGTGCATCCCACAAATCTCCATCAACTGCAAGATGATATCCTATCAACATGGGCTAACATTTCTAAAGAATGCTTTCAGCACCTTGTTGAATCAGTGCCATGAAGAATTAAGTCAGTTCTGAAGGCAAAAATAGGTCAAACACAGTATTAGTATGGTGTTCCTAATAATCATTTAGATGAGTGTATATACATAAAATGTCATAATGGTGAAATTTCAGATTTTTCTCTGGTGACATGCACAATTTCTCTTGGCTAGAACCAAGTCACCATCCAAAAAATTTTCAATTTAAATTGAATATACTTAACAATACAGAGGAAAACATCTCCAGCTATATCTGGTTCACCATGGCTTGTCATAGAAAATACCTAGAGGAAAACATGGCAGCTTATTTTTGCATTTTAAATGCTGTAATTAAAGTTTAGGCTCTGCTCTCCTGGTTTGTCAATGCTAATATTTTTCCAGTTTACAAAAAACCCTCTGCTAGTTTTCCTGGGAAGATTTTTCTCACCGCACATCTGCAGTCAGGAAAAGGTTTTCCCAGCCACTGCTGAACGTTCCCCCTGACCTCTCGTTTCCAGCGGCTGACAGAGGGAGAGGTCGGCGATGTGGCCTGTGATTTTTATGGAGTGATTTAACACTCGGCGGCCAAGCTGGAAGCTTGTTAAGGGCGTGCTGGAGCTGCGTTCGGGAATTGAGAGGCCTCTCTCACCTGCTGCTTTATTGGATAGATCAGTTACAGGGGCCGTCCTGTTTGACGAGAGTGTGGCGGTTGTTAAAGTTCTTCCACTGCAGACGACTTGTGGTTTTGTGGGTTTGGAGAAGTGATCAATCAGTGTATCTCACTCACTTTTTCTTTTTCTTCACTCCTGGCTGTGATTCCCTGGAATGCCGATGAGAGGTCTGGAGTAAAGCCAGGCGGAACCAATGTAGATGATGTCAACAATGGAGCTATGTTTAGAATGACCTTGCCTAACTTTGGTGGTATCGTAATGCAAACCAGAATCATGCTGGTGCAGAATCAGCAGTTGTCAATAAGAATATGTCTTACATTCCACAATAATGCTAAATAATTCCTTATTCCTTATTTAACTGGCATGTGGGAGACATGGCCTAGTAGCCTCTAACATTTTGTCACTTCTAATCTCTCCTGTAAATGAAAGTCCCACAAATTAAATCAAAATTGAGATGAAATTTATCTACACTACATTTATGCATTTTGGCAGACACATTTTAATATACTTTAAATGTATAAAATTATTAATTTCTTTGGAAAAAAATAAAAAAATTATACTGACCCCAAACTGAATGGTAGTGTTCGTGTGTATATTTATATATTTCTCATTTTTATGGCCATGCTCTACTGTTTGAGCTACAGAAAAGCTATTCCTGGTTTATATAAAGGCTTACATCATTCACTTCTTCATTAAGTGCTACAATCTTCTTTTTAACCTGTTTAACTAGTCTGGCTCTAGACTAACTCCTGGGTTGGGCTTTTTCCGATGCTTTGATTTATTTTCAGGTGATATTTTCCAGTACTGTTTCTATACAGATATACTGAGTACGGAATTATAAGTACCCGTATTTGTATTTTTTTTGTACAGATGAGCACTTTTACTCATTGCTATATTATGTGAAATGTTAAACTCTTGTGAAATCTATTGAGTTTTGTTTTTAAAATTTAGCTGTGACAAAAGCATCGTTTATTTGTCTTCAAGCCACTGTATGTCTAGTAAACATTTAGTGTTTTATTGTCCCACTGAACACGAGTGTTTGCCTGACGCGTTTAATAACTGCTTATAAAAGTCACGGTCCTCAACACGCCTGGCTGAGAACATTAGTGCTTGCAGACTTTAGTACTTGATATCTAATGAATATATGAATAGACACGCAGATCAATACAGTGTTCAGTTTTGTTTGAAATTATTTTGAGTAAGTTGTACCTAAGCTTCTGTAGACACCTCAATGATTTTGGTGAAAGATTGATCCTAGTCTTAATGTCATTATGTACCGTTTACCCTGGAGTATTCTCATTTTTTCCATGGCAACTTGGTTATGCAAGTCATATATAACTGTCCTGCGAGAAGGAAACTATCTTACCATATCTACGAGATGCCCGATCCAGTGGAAGGAATGTCAAAGCTTACAGAGATGTCCTCACTTGTGCTAAGTGATTTTAAAAGAATCAATCAGGGACTTCCTGTTTTATTTTTGCTTCAAACTACCTATCACTCTTACACCAAACACTACTGGCGTCGGATGCCAGCGCATTTCCCATGTGTTTACTCGTACTCCGTTTCAGATACTGTTACATTCTCGATCGAGGCATACTTCATCAGCTTGGCAAGAGTATATACCTTTTGCTGGATGTCGGTGGTTTCTTAGATATCCACTCGTTCTGAATTTATGATCTTATTGTTGTTGAGTTTTTCCCTGTTTACACCTGCTTGTGGTTTCAGCATTCCCAAGAATTTCTGCTTCTGTTCTTCAAAACCGTGCTGTTGACAGAAGAGATGATGTTTTCTTGCCATGGCTTGTTGTGGGTGTGGGGGCCTCCAAAACTGCTTCAAAGCTGTTCATTCGGCTCAATAGCTTCTCCTATTGTTGAGCTATATCAAAGGCAGTCTGCTTATTTGAACAGGTGACTCCCATTAAGTCCGATGACCTGGCTGGCTGTTTGCCAGCAGTGCTGCCGTGGCTTCGCAGAGCTCGTCTAGTCAGGACGCTAATACCTGATGATCTCAGTGCCAGGTCGCCGATTGAATAATTGCTGAGCTATGGCACTCCACAGGTCTCCTGAGTAATTGTTATGGGAGAAGCTGGGGGCCGTTGATCCCAGAACACTCGTGGAGGTCAGGATTTCATTTGTCCACTTCCTGTGGGCTCGTCCGACCTGGGCGGCTTGCTTCACTTTTAATGAAAACCGTCTACGCATAAGCCATCAGTATGCAGTGATGGCACCTTATAGGCTTTGTACCTGAACTCATGATTATGGAAGAGATTTTCTCACTTTTGCTGTAAGATGAAACAAAAATGTTTCATACATTTTTCATGATGCATTTGGTGATCAAACTTGAATGTGAGGTCCCATTTGCCCATATCATAATTCCTCTCTCTTTCTGTAATTTTTTTTTCTTTCTTTTTTTCTTCTTTAGCAAGGTACAGAGGGCTTCTGGAAGTCTGTAGCGCACTATGTGCCCCGGGAACCTTCTGAGATACGGATCCTCAACCCTTACTTCATACAAGAGGCTGCCTTCCAGTTTATTGGCCTTCCACAGAACAATTACCTCATGGGTAAAGGGGTAAGCAACACGCTCATTAAGTTTTGGTACTTTTCATAACATTGTTTACATTAAACACATTGAAGTGCAAGAGAATTTGACTCCGCTAAAAACCGGTAGCTCTTCGAAAGGACTGCAGTTGGACTGCTCTAGTTTATTGAACCAAAATGGCAGGCAATGCTTTTAGTCAGTCTTATGTTAATAGGGGTCACAGGAAGCCTTAGACACGTGTTTCCTCAATTAGCCTGTAATTATCATAAAGATCACCATAGGTCAAAGGCACTTTGACTAATCCAATGGGTAGGGAGAGCTAATGCCATTTATTTTGTCCAAACCTGGACAAAGCTGTATTTAAAACCTTGTTATCCAGTGCCTAACAATAAAAATATTAAAATAATGCAGCAGGAATACTGTTAAGTTACATAAATAAATAAATAAACATCAGTATGAATCACAATTGAGGTTGCAAACTGAATGAAGATTTGCTTTTTAAATTTTAAATTCTACCTTGCTATCAGATAATGTCAGAAATGTCAGAAATATACATTTGCATTTGGTTTATATATTTCAAAATTTTTAATAAAGTAATGTTTGTCAGCCAGGTTGGAAGATCACTTCATTTTTTGTTAAATGTCTTTAAATTTCGTTAAATTAAAATTCAATTTAGATTTTAAAACTTTATGGTCCACTATATAAAATCTATATAGTGGTTGTGAGCGCACTTTTTTTGAGTAGTTTCTTTCAGTCAAACTGATTTATTGTAAATCTGTCCAATTTGGGGGGTGGAAAATCCTTATCCAATAATCACAAACTGGTCATTTTATTGAAATTCAACGATTCAATGGGGTGGGAAACTTGTATATAATTTAACATGCTAAATTCTACTATTAAAATGTATCATGAATGCTGTGGCCACGCTTAGATCACCCCACCCCATTAGCAAACACATTTTATCCAGACATGGGTTTTGGTTGTGCAGTAGCCCATGGGGAGGACTGAGAATCGGCAGTGTCAAACAAGAAGTGTGTGAGACATGCCTCAGACCTCAAACATGGGCTGCAACAAAGAGTACCTGGCTACTCGCTTTCCTTTCAGTCTGAGGAAATTGGACTTGAGAAGGTAGATAAATGCCACTAGCATGAGAGCTTGATGATGCTCTCAGCCATCTCATCATGGCAGTACAGACAATGGTCTGTGTGAGAGCTTGGCCACCTCCTGAAAACTCAAACCTGCTCTCAATGCTGGAACATGTGCAGTGCACGTGAAGCAGAGCCCAGGCCCCTAAGGTTTGTGTAGGTAGGGGGGCAGCGCAGAAGGGAAGCTGTCCCATACGGTACTGATCAAGGTGGGATACATTTTGACCCAGCCTCCCCCTTTTGAGCACTCCAAACACCCACCTGCTTAAGGCTGCATACACTGACACAATCTTAATACTAATCGTGTGTGTGTGTGTGTGTGTGTGTGTGTGTGTGTGTGTGTGTGTGTGTGTGTGTGTGTGTGTGTGTGTGTGTGTGTGTGTGTGTGTGTGTGTGTGTGTGTGTGTGTGTGTGTGTGTGTGTGTGTGTGTGTGTGAGTGAACCAGACCCCAGGCCACTGTAAGCTAATGATTTAGAATGGTTCACTTCCCCAGGGAAATGAGGAAGTGAAGGTCTGCCTCCTGAAATTGGTGCGTCAGGGGTGGGGGTCTGTTTAAGCAAATTGTTAATCACACGCAGCTCAAGATGAGTTAACAACCGCAGACCAGAACTAAGCCAGAACTCCTCCTGGCACAACCGCATCTAGATCTTGAGGTAGAGCTGGAGCAGAGCAGACCACAGACAGTGATGTTAAATAGATTAAAATGCAACACAGCAAACAGTTATTCTGCTTATCTACCCACACACCCCACATAAATGTCCAGTCAGTTTGTCAAATTTTAATTCAGTAAATATTGTGATTGATCCAAATTATTTGTTAGACTGATTCATACTGATACCTTGTGCGTTTTTTTTGTTTTGTTTTTTTAACTGATTCATTAAAAGAACCTGCTCGGAGTCATTTGTTCATGGATCTGATTACAGGGTCACACTGAATATTTGTTTTTGCATGCTAAAGCTTAAAGGGTTAGTTCCCCCAAAAATGAAAATTGTCATTGATTACTCACTCTCATGTCACATCCAAAGATGTGAAATGTAAAACCTTTGTTCATCTTCAAAACACAAATTAAGATATTTTTAATTAAATCATAGACATTTAATTACCACTTTCAAGGCACAGAAAGGTAGTAAAGGCATCGCTAAAATAGTCCATGTGACGACAGTGTTTCAACATTAAATGAAAAAATGAAAACATTTCCAAAAATGAAACTGTTTATCTGCTTACCCCCAGGGCATCCAAGATGTAGGTGTGTTTGTTTCTTCAGTAGAACACAAATTAAGATTTTTTTTTTTTAACTCCAACCATTGCTCGTATAATGCATGTCAATGGGGTATATTTCTATGAGAGCCACTATGAGAGTAAAAAACCCACAGACATACGACTCCATATTAAACTCTGAAGCTCATGGCGACACATTGATGTCTTAAGACACGAAACGATTGGTACACGAACCAAACAGTATTTATATAATTTTTAATACCTCAAATACAACACTGTACATTAGCCTTTCCCCCGCCATCACTGCCTGTGAGGTCAAATTACACAATATAGCGTCTCATTGAGATGCGCTGTATCTTGTACATTTGACTACACTTGCCGGAAGAAAGTGTGGTCACGGCGTTTGTATAGTGTGTTGTAATCGAGGTAAAAAAATCTTTAAATAGTGTTCTGTTTCTCACATAAACCGATTGTTTCATGTCTAATTGACATGCATTATACGAGCTACAGTTGGAGTTAAAAATCTTCATTTGTGTTCTACTTAAGAAACAAACACACCTACATCTTGGATGCCCTGCGGGTAAGCAGATAAACATTTTCATTTTTGGGTGAACTATCCCTTTAATGTTATGAAGCGAAAATAATACTTCATGTGCGCGAAAACAAACAAAAATAAAGACTTTAATTTTTTTTTATGTCTGTTTCAATCTCCTACGCTGTTGATATAGTATATACAGTGCAGCGCTTGCGAGTTACGTCAGAGCTATGCCAGAACGCCGGCTTACCATTGGCTGATGCTGTTCACGTGAGCAACACAACTCGTGTGTGTGTGTGTGTGTGTGTGATGCTGATGCAGGAGCTGGCCAGCATAAACTGTGTAGAAGACTGACACAGACGAGATAAAATTGTTGAATAAAGTCGTTATTTTTATTTATTTATTTAAATAAAAAATTTAATTTTAATTTAAAATTTATTTAAATTAAAAAAATTAATTTGATTTATTTTTTGCGCACAAACCGTATTCTCGATGTGAACCATTTTAGTCACCTGGACTATTTCAACAATGGTTTTACTACCTTTCTGTGTCCTTTTGGGGGTGAACTAACCCTTTAAAGCTAAGACAAGGCAATTGAAATAGTCATATATTTGCGGTAATACAACCTCATCACATTTAATTCAGACTGCAAACTCACAAATTGCAATAACATTTTATTAAAATAAAATATTTATGTCGATTTGATTGGGATGCCAGACATTTTAATATAGTGCTTTATAGTGTGAAAGGACTTAATTTACTATTAACATGCAATAAGTATTTTCTTGTTTCTTATCTGGTCTAAAATCATGTGAATCAATGTTTTGTCATTATGATTCCAAAACTAGCACAAAATATTGTATTGTGCTTGAGGTTACAGTAAAATCTTGGTTTTATCTTTACTCGAGGTCCAGAGAGCATGCTTAGAAGCTTTTTAAAAATGTTTCCACCAAGTACTGTGTCAATTTAATCTTGCGTTCTTTTCTATAGAACATTCCCACGTTGGGCACCGTCGCCATAACGATGGCCCTTCATAACTGCGATGAGGTCGCTGTTGCTGGATTTGGCTATGACATGAACACCCCTCATGCACCCTTGCACTACTACGAAACAGTCAAAATGTCTGCCATAAAAGAGGTAACAGTTTTACTTGTTTGTTTGTCAAACTTCTAACTTCTAAAATGAAACATTTCAAACAGTACTGTGGATTTGTTCTTTTTTAGGACGAGGTGTTTTAATGCATAGACAAAACATTTTGTACATCAAATAACTGTGATCTCCATTCTCAGACCATTGTTTGATCAATGTCTGTTTTTCTGTTCACTTTATGGAAAATTACAATGATTATGTCATTAGCAGAATGTCCTGGGCTACTTGCTGTCCTGTTTTTTCCCCTCAGAGGCTTAGATCAGTCCATATGTAGATATCTTTGTTGTTATGTTTTGTAAATTCCTCTCTGCCCACATTTGCCATGGCTGTAAAAGCACGCTCATAAAACAGAGCTGTTAATGCACAGTTAGCTCCTGACTGCTCTGGCACCCATCCTTGTCAAATCACAGTCAGGTACCATTCATGCAGAACTCACTCGCTTCCTGCTGCCTGTATTCTGTCGGTTTAAGACTTGTGTGCCGTGATGTCAGCTTACTCAAACGGGATTTAAGCTGTTGGCCTTGTATAGCTAGTAGCTCACACATACTGTAACAGTGTAGGGTATTTGTCTTTGTAGGTTTTGACAGGAGTCTTCATCCCAGCTGTGATGTAAGGGATTCATTACTACAGTACTCGACTCTCGGCTTTCAGTGGTAAATGCCAGGATTAGAGTAAAAGGTTGTTTCACCAGCTTGTTGGGAAAAATATGAAACTGACATTAATTCACTTCATAATCCTGTGATAAAATGACTTATAACCCTTATAATGTCTATTAGTGAGTAGTGTAAGACTATTCTATACAAAATATGAGATTGTACAAATATATACAAAAAATTATGAAAAATAACATAAATTACCTTTTTTTATGCTGTTTTCGATCTAAAAAATGCATCACTGGTAAACACAAAGTCCAAATGCCATTTTTGTGAACATCCGATCAGATTTAGCAAATGTGACCGGCAAAAAATCATTCAAGGATTGGTTCACATCAAAATGAAAATTTCCTGATATTTTATTGCAGCTTTTATTGCAATTGCAACCTACGGGTTGAAGGTCCAAATCAATGAAGTTTCCATGGGCTTCAGAGGCTCTGCGCGATCCTAGCCGAGGAATAGGGTCTTACCTAGCGAAACCATATGTCATTTATGTTGCAGTTGTTGTTTTTTGGCATATGCCTACCAACGCAACGCCGTAGAAGCCATTGCAAATATTCCGGACAATGAAAGAGCGGCTTGGGAAACATAAATCAGATATGAACAGTTGCGTTGAACAACGGGGACAGTTAATAATTTTAGATCAGATTATAATCAGATACACAAATTATCAGATTTGGGCTGACAGTGTGAATGTATTTCAATAACTTAAACAATTCTTACCGACTCCAGATGCAGAGAGCTCTTTCTCTTAAGTATTGAGCCATAAGGAAGAGATTGTTTCAGATCCTCTCCTTCCTAAGGCAGTTCGGCCTGAGGAGACTCTCAACCCAGCATTCATTTTGGCCTGTGCCCTTTTCTCTCTTACGGAGAGTGAAACTTTACGGCTGGATCTGCTGGATTTTTTGTGAATGTGATCCGTCACAAGGGCTGAGCAGCCTGAAGCAGACGTCCCAGAGACTCTTGACGAGATGCTTTTGGCCTGGTATAACGGCCCCAGCAGGCCCAGAACCTCCTGTCAGGGGCAGTTGTGGGGTCCCGCCCGTTCGGACCATGAGCTTCTCACAGGAACCCAAAGCTCTGGTTTCATCCAGCATTACCAGGCCAGTTCCTCTGCTGTGGCGCTCTGCATCTGAAAATCACATTGAAGAAAAAAAGGATATTAAAGGAAAGCCGGAGAGGATGGTTTTCACAGGAGTCAATACAGCGCCAGTTCTCTGATCCCAGAACACGCTCAGTCCCTCTCCTGTGACTCTGAGCTCTGTTATTGTTGTAATAAAAGATAGTAGTAGATGTGAAGTGCTGTGGAACTAAGAATTAATATGACTTTTTTTTCATGATTAATACTGACCTTTGCTGACCCGCAAATCTGTTGAGAGAACAAAAAACAATGCTGGCCAACATTTAGGAACAGTTTCCATCTGCTCTTTTCTGGTGTCTTTTTTGTAACACTTTAGTTTAGGGTCCAGTTCTCACTATTAACTAGTTGTTTATTAGCATGCATATTACTAAAATATTAGCTATTTATTGTACTTTATAATGCCAATATTAATGCATTATTCTGATAGTCTACATCCCTTTATCCTACCCAATACCTAAACTGATTAGGAGGCAAATGTTGTAGTTAATATTTAGTTAATAGTGAGAATTGGATTTGTGTGATATACAGCTGTATGGAGGATCTACATGTTTGGATTTTATAGAAATAACCCAAAGTAAAATTCTAAAATGTTTTTGGGCCAGTGATAATAGGGACAAAAGACACTCTGACAGGATACAAGCGATATTTTTTTCCAAGTCTCTATTCCAGAGCATGAAATTATTTAAACAATGTGTTACTCTCAGCCAGGGGCATAAGTTGAGGGGACGGGACCCACCCCATCTGAGGGCTGTCCCGCCTTAAAAATATAATTTAAAAAACACATTGTGGTTTTTAAATTATATTTAAAAACCACAATGTGATTTTCTCTTTAATACAGAAGATGCTGAGTTATTAATCAATTAGCTATGACAACAACAACAAAAAAAGGATTTTTCTGTTAGTCTGATATGTTAGCGATTATTATTTGGTAGCTTGTTGTAAGTCACCCACTACAACTAATAAGCCTATGTGTAAACTGATATTAGAATACTATTGTAGATCTACAGTTGCATTGTATTTTGATGTTGGCCAAATAAAATGACATTGAAAAGAAAAACGAACATAAGATAATTTTTCAGTGCACCAAAAAGTACAATTTTGTACAAAAAGTACATTCTATGTGTCCCTTCAAAAATTGTAAATTACAAATGATTTCAGTTTATTGTTGTGTGGATTTAGTTCACAGTATTATAGTGAATGACGACAAACGAATGGCAAATTTTTTTTTTATGATATCACAATTTCTACCAGGCCATATAAGAACAATATTCAATTAATTATACCACTTTATACACACTATCAAGGCAATTTTTAAAAAAATACATTGGTGACTAACTTGTACCATCTTATTTGTACGTTTTTTTTTACCTACGTTTTTATTTATTTATTATTATTACAAAAAATCATGTGTTTTTGTAACAATTCATTAAAAAATGTGACTTAATGAGAAAACAACTACCTATTTTGTGAAATCAGAATGGCACATTTTACTGGAGTGGAGCTTAGCGAAAAATCAGTTTGCAAACTACAAGAAAAAACTATGGTGATTTAACTGGTTGCTCATTTATGTCAGTTTAATCAGTTATTTATCCCATCAGTCACAGACAAGATATCCACAAGTGGTCATGCCTGAATTGTCTCATAAAAGTGAAGCAAACTGTGACTGATTATGTTGTGATATGCCTCTTCGTATTTGAATGGATCCTTCGTGACCAATTTATGTTGCTCTATTCACCAAATTTAATGTCAATGGTCAAAATCTCTGCTTCTGTTGGTATAAGAGCAAGCGTCGACTACATTCACTAAGAAATGACACACTGCTGTTTGTTTCCCCCACAGTCATGGACTCACAACATCTCAAAGGAAAAGGAGTTTCTCCGCAAGTTGGTAAAGGCCAACATCATCACAGACTTAACCAATGGGATTTGAACCTCCCAAGGTGGGTGCCTTTCTTGAAGGACTTGAAAGCACAGAGTCCTGGAAAATCCTGGACCAGACAACACTGAAGAGCGTGATTTCAGAGGTGGGAGCGATGGCTCAGTTAAGATGCACATGTGCCTTCTTACCGACAGGCTTCCTCTGAGCAGGACGTTTAAGGGTTCTTCAATGTCTCAGAAGACAATCCTTGTTGGAGTACTAATAGAAGCTATCAGAGACTTTGAGAGGACCAACACAATGCGCTTGGAGAACGAGTCGCAACATTAACTGATTGTGCCAAATGTACCTCTATTGGAGGAGATGCCTCTCCTCTCCTGCCTGAATGTATTAACGTGTGTAAATATCAAAGATTTTTACAGTGCAGTTTAATGCTACGGCCCCTGCCTTCACACGTGATTCTCCGTCCAGGGCACCAGTGCATATCCTGCCACAGTGTGTGGAAGGGCAGAGGCAGGTCTTTGATTCAGCCCTTCTTCTGAGCACAGGAGGCTCTTTATCTCCTGAATGTGAGCTTATTGTGTTACAGCTTCTTTTGTTGAGGAAAGGAGCTCAATCTCAAAGTTATTTATTTTGGTGAACAGATGAAGGCTTTTTTTTTGTAAGTCACTTTTCCAAAAATGATGTGTTATAAATACTACAGTTTACTGAAGATGGGAGTCTGAGGACCTATTAGGCATGCACAGATACAACTTTTTCCCCCCAATTCTAATACCTCATTAACTTCCTAAAAACACACTACTTCATTATAAATAAATTTAAAAAAAAAAGAAAACATTCTATGCTTCTGTTCAAAAGTTTGGGGTCTGGCTCTTTTTTTTTTTTTTTTTTTTAGCAAGGATGCGTGATATTGATCAAAAATGACAGTCAAATTTACATCGTTAAATCATTTTATTGTAACATTAATTCCATTGTTACATTTGGTAATTCTTTTTCGCAATATTACTGTTTTATTGTATTTTTGATCAAATCAATGCAGTCTTGGTTAGCATAAGAGACTACTTTAAAAACATTTTATTGACCTCAAACATCCAGTGTTCTAATCTAACAAACACCCAGTAGCAAGAACCATACATTTCAGCAAAATGCAGTTATTTTAAATGTCCCGTTCTTCGCGATCTCTTCTTTCAAACTTTAGTTAGTGAAATGTTGCTGTTAGAGCATAAATAATACCTGTAAAATTATAAAGCTCAAAGTTCAATGCCAAGCGAGATATATTATTTAACATAAGTTCCCTTTTAAAGCCTACAGCGAACGGCCTGGACTACACCCCTGCACTTCCTTGCAGGAATGATGTCACTAGAACCGTTTGTTGACTAACCCTCCGCTCACAAGAACACGCAAAAAAGGGGGCGCGGTCTTGTTGATTTCCCACGTGGAGAAGAGCGTGCATTCAGCGCTTGCATCTCCCCGTTATGGTAAGAGGCGGGACCTTTCCGGGCAAAGTGCGCTAAGCTGCTGTCCAATCACAACACGGGAAGCGCTGGCCCAATCAGAACTCGTTACGTGTTTCTGAAGGAGGGACTTCATAGAACAAGGAAATCCTCAGGCCGTTTTTAGGACAGAGGAAACAGCGCTGTACAGATAAGTAAATTGTGTGAAAAATACTGTTTTTTTACATGCGAAACATGAACTCATGTTATATTTCACACTGTAAACATAATCAAAGCTTCGAGAAAACGCGAAGAACGGGACCTTTAAACAAAAACACAGACCTTTATTACAGATTATGATTTACAGATTATGTATGATAACAGAACACTGGGACATCTCAGAGTTGAATAATGGATTTAACTTAAATGTAATGACTAAAATATCCATCTGTTCTATACATAAGCTATTGAATGGCTTTAAATGATTTGAAATATTTAGCAAGAAAACTCACATTAAAGGGATAGTTGACACAAAAATGAAAATTGTCATCATTTACTCACCCTCAAATTGTTGTTCCACACCTGCATGAGTTTCTTTCTTCTGCTCAACACAAAAGCAGATATTTTGAAGAATGTTTGAAACCAAGCAGAGACCAACCATTCACTTCCAAAGTAGGGAAAAAACACTATGGTAGTGAATGGTTGCTCTCTGCTTTGATACAAACATTCTTCAAAATATCTTCTTTTGTGTTCAGCAGAAGACAAAAACTCATGCAGGTGTGGAACAACTTGAGGGTGAGTGAATGATGACAGAATTTTCCTTTTTGTGTGAACGGTCCCTTTTAAATAGGTTTTGTCCTAACGGTAACAACCATGTGTAGCACACAGTATCGGATTTGGATCGATATCTAATCTGACAAAAAAATCTATCATTGCAGATACAATTTAGATCAGGGCGTCACTAGTTCAAACAGACCTCAAAATCATTATGGTACACTTTCTGCCGGTTTCAAAAGGCAGCCGTTTCAGACCATTATGAAAATATGTTTTACGATAAGCAAAGTCATGCATATTTACAAAAGAGATTTAAGTTTGTTTCATACGTCTTTAATGGTATTTGTCATTTTAAGGAGTACGGTACTTGTTTCAGTGTTTTATAGTTTTTGAGCTGTGAGCTTTCTGAGCAAAGCTGCAACATAGGCAGAATACTGGAAGCATACCATTGCACTAGCCATCAGAGTTCATCATGTTACATTACACAGCAGATATGGTCACTACACCTGGTACTCAACTCATCAAGATCCCACAGCAGAAGGGAGTCATCATCTCACCATCCCGACTGTCTGAAACACATTTTAAATGTGAGTTCTCTGCCCTTGTAGAATGGTGCATTTATACTGTGCAGTATGCCACCAATCAGCATTATGATGATGATTATTTGGAGTTAGAAGGAAATCCGAAAGTATTATTGATTCTGATATATATATATATAATATAATATAAATATATCTTCAAGTTGTAATAAAATTGTGTTGGGCAGTTTTGGCCCTAAATTGAATTTTGGTGCCTTTGTGTCTCATCTTTATCTTTCTCTTCTTTTTATAAAGATGCACACTATAGTTGAGTCTTAAATTAGCCATGTGGTTCATTTTTTTTTTAACAAACCAAAAGCACACTTTTATCTAAAGCGATTTACAAATCAGAGCAATAGAAGCAATCAAACCAGCAATAAGGTAACAAAAGTGCTGTAACTAGTCCCAGTTAGTCTAGCACAATAGATGTATATAGAATAGCAAATGTTAGTATTAATAAATGAATGGGTCACATGTTGACGGAAAAAGATGTATATTCAGCAAATCAACATTTGAGGATAAAATATATAAAAAAGTAAACAAGTTACTTTAAATTGTAATAATTTTTTAGGTACCATTTTTATAAACTTAATACCTTTGACAACTAGATGCACGCTACAGTATCATGATTTGACCACGGGTGAATCTGCTGGTAGTAGAACCTGATTGTACCTAGAAAAGGCCCTGTCTTCACTGGAAAAACACAGATCTTAAAGTTTCTGTTTACTTAGTCAGTCTACTTTTTATTAATGAACCGTAAGACATGAAACTGTCAATATACCGTGAGGAATAAATATGGTGATGATATTGATATATAATAGAATCAGAACAATCGTGTTCTTTGAATAGTCATGCTGATGAATCACTGCTGTGATCCTGCATTAAGTAGACTTCTTATGATGATGAATTGGGATTTTCCAGGGAGGGAAGTAGATGTCCAGGACTCAACAGAGCATCCTGCACTCAGAATGACCTGCTGTCAAAACCACTGCCAGATCTCCAGTCAACCAGGACATATAGTGCCGTCTAACCTACAGCACTGTTTTCAAAGCTTAGTACTGAAAATAAAAATAAGAAGCTGAAGAGAATCCTTGTTCCAAGCTGCAATTTGTGTTATGTAAGAGACCTGAGAACAATAAATACATGGTGTATAAGCTGTTTGTGTCAAGCTAACACTTTGTGCACAATCTTTTAGCCGTTGTTTGATTTCAGGATAGTTAAAGTATAGTGTGTCAGTCATGTGGGCTACATTTGTGGAGCTTTTATAATGCTTTTTGATAGTGTCATGTACTTACTTTCAACATCTTTCCACAGAAAAAAATCATGCAGGTTTGGTGTGTCATGGGGGTGAGTAAATGACATTTTTTTGACAGAATACTTAAGATGTATTGGAAATATAAAGCTGTCAAATGTAAGGAGTCGTTAAAGATTCACTCCTTGTATCCTATCATGAAAGAGTTGAGGATTTATTCAACTTAGAAATTGCCAAAAACAAAACAAAAATTTGCTGTGCTTTGATTACACCTACACTAAAAAATACTGGGTTAAAAACAACCCAAGTTGGGTTGAAAATGGACAAACCCAGCGAATGATGTTTGCTTAAAACGACCCAATCGCTGGGTTTGTCCATTTTAAACCCAACCTAAATAGTTTTTAACCCAGCATTTTTTAGAGTGTAGATTTGTTTAGATGATCATCCATTGATTCTCTATTCTGATTCATTTTATACTATTAATACTATTACACAATAATATTCTACAATTCCAATGTGCAATGATCTAAGACTAAGAGCTATTTATTTTATTTAGCTGATGATTTTTTTTTTTAAAGTTCATTTTTTGTTTATTGGTGTAATACAATTTTGTATAAAATATACTATTTTTCTATACTAAATATATATTATAATAAATATACTTTTTTTCAGTGTACTTTATAGATTGGTGCAGGAATGACGTCAAAACCTGGAAAACTAATTCTCTAGAGATTTACCAATGAGGTTTGTTTTTTTTGTTTGTTTGTTTTTATGAGTATAATAAGGTCTATGAACTTTTTTCTAAAAAAAAACAAAAAAAAAACAAACATAATGGTTTCTAATAAGTAAATATAAAGTTTGGTGCGTGGATGTGTAGAACAAAACGTTCAACTATCGTTGTTATGTTTACCACAGGCTGTATTTTACTCTTAAATTGAAAAACCCCAGAGGAAAATCTTGAGGAAACCAGTGGCGAATTAGACTTTAAGGTTTTGACTTCACCCCTGCACGACTCTATTGAACTACCCCAGTGCGTTTGAAACTCTTGAGACCAGATTTACTAAACAGTGCAAATTAGCGTGAGAGCGCAATTCCATAAAGGCACCGATGGGAATGGACAGTTCTGTGCGTGATCTACTGACAGACCTGCCCAGATCATTTCCATTATGACCAGCACAATCTACCTGTTGGCGTCGTAAAGCTTCGGTTTTAGATGCGCCTTTTTTGGTCGGTAAATAATGGCACAAACACCAGTACATTGACAAGCGCAAACCTTTGTAAATCATCTTGCATGATTCATTTAAATACTCTCCTCCCATATTTTTGTGCCTGAAAGGGAAACTCCTACAAATGCACATGTAACATGGTCAGCTGCAAAAATAACTCTAAAGAGATGTCTTTTCATTGCAAATGTTAGTTTAAATTTTCAAGTCTTTAGTAAATCCTGACAGCGCTACAAGCTCACTGTTGTTCATTAGTGTAAATAGATACTCCATTTTTATCTTTGGGTGAAATATCCCTTTGAGGCAGGTCTGAATTAGTTATCTGTTAGAATAAATCCCTTTTGTGGGAGACTGAGCTTTGTGACTTTGCAGATCTTATACATATACAAACTGATACATTACAAACTAAAGGAAAAGGAAACCACAGATCAAAACTCATTAAATGGCGTCTTTAAAGGGGGGGTGAAATGCTGTTTCATGCATACTGATCTTTTTACACTGTTAAAGACTTGGAATCCCATACTAAACATAGACAAAGTTTCAAAAGTTAAGGTGGACGTTTGATGGGAGTATTTCTTTGTCAAAAATACTACTTCCGGTTAGTCATAAGTTTCGGCAAGTTTTTTGAGATCATGCGTTCCCATTGACGTTAGTGGGGGCGGAATTTCCTTGTATGGGCCTTACGGACAATTCTACCGGAAGCGCGTGAGAGAGAGCGAGGGAGAGAGCGAAAGCAACAGGCTACGCCCATCAAAGCGCTGGCTTGTAGGCTGCTAAACAGGTGATATAACCAGTAGCTACTGACTTACCCACTGATAGGCCGGCGGTCGATCTGTATTAGCACTTTCCTCACGCGACGGGCGAATCACTTTCCTCACAGAGCGACTCACTTTCCTCACGCGGCAGGCGAATCACTTTCCTCACTGAGCGAATCACTTTCCTCACCGAGCGACTCACTTTCCTCACGCGGCGGGCGAATCACTTTCCTCACTGAGCGAATCACTTTCCTCACAGAGCGAATCACTTTCCTCACAGAGCGAATCACTTTCCTCACTGAGCGAATCACTTTCCTCACTGAGCGAATCACTTTCCTCACAGAGCGAATCACTTTCCTCACAGAGCGAATCACTTTCCTCACAGAGCGAATCACTTTCCTCACAGAGCGACTCACTTTCCTCACAGAGCGAATCACTTTCCTCACGCGGCGGGCGAATCACTTTCCTCACTGAGCGAATCACTTTCCTCACAGAGCGAATCACTTTCCTCACAGAGCGACTCACTTTCCTCACAGAGCGAATCACTTTCCTCACGCGGCGGGCGAATCACTTTCCTCACTGAGCGAATCACTTTCCTCACTGAGCGAATCACTTTCCTCACAGAGCGAATCACTTTCCTCACAGAGCGAATCACTTTCCTCACTGAGCGAATCACTTTCCTCACTGAGCGAATCACTTTCCTCACAGAGCGAATCACTTTCCTCACAGAGCGAATCACTTTCCTCACAGAGCGACTCACTTTCCTCACAGAGCGAATCACTTTCCTCACGCGGCGGGCGAATCACTTTCCTCACTGAGCGAATCACTTTCCTCACAGAGCGAATCACTTTCCTCACAGAGCGACTCACTTTCCTCACAGAGCGAATCACTTTCCTCACGCGGCGGGCGAATCACTTTCCTCACTGAGCGAATCACTTTCCTCACAGAGCGAATCACTTTCCTCACAGAGCGACTCACTTTCCTCACTGCAGCGCGCTGCTGCACACGTCATTATTTAGCTCCACTCACACGACACGCCCCCACCCGCTCGGCTTTTTTCGGAAAGACTCGGAACAGCGCATCTTTCTTATATAATTATAAAAAAAATAAAGACTTTTCGGAGATATGCAGGATGCAATGCTACTCTATAGGTACTCAAGATTGACATGACACTGACTGAAACTGAGTGTTTCACCCCCCCTTTAACAATCCAAATGTGTAAGTTGCTAGTTGATAACTTCTGTTAATTTAAAGTTAGTTATTTGATAATTATTTAAATCTTATTTTCCATTGTTCTTTTATGCTAATATGTTCTTTTATTTTGCAAATACAGTTTCATTTACAACTTTAAACAATCCATCAAAAAAATTACTGTCAGCTAGTGAGAAAAACAAAGACCTTCCCTCACCCTACCAGAGAGAAACTGTAAAAGCGATGTGAGGGATAATATTGCTTTATTTGATTCTCTTCCTTTCTCTATTTCTTTGAATGCTCAAGAGTAATGTTGACTAGGATCTCATTTCATCTGTGTGGCTCTGGAAGAACACCTCTAACAGTGGGACATGCTCTCAGCTGGGCTTGAGGCAGGAAGAGCGCAGCAGTACAGCTGCTGGATGTTATAACTGTATTCTGATAGGGTGACACTCGGGCCCTTTAAAGTGACTGTGGTAATGTATGTTTCACTGTAAATACAGGCCAGTAATATAACCTTCAACGTTTTGGCACAAAACTCTCCTCTGTGTTTTGGCAGTTCCCTTTGAGATGACTTAACAGTCCCTTTGCACCCAAAAAGTCTTGAATACAACACAAGCTCTCACATTACTGATGGAGCCAAGAACTCACTCCCATCATTTGGTGCTTTTGCGCTTAAAGATGTAAATTCAGCTGTTTCTCCTCCTAGATAAGCAATCCAACCCATGATTCTTTGGCTGATACCTCATAAACTCAGAAAGGTGAGAGAAACGGCCCATAAATTGTCCATAAACCACAGAACGGCCCACTGTTGGGCGATTACATTGACCTGTGGTTTGTTCACTTGATGTGACACATGAGATTGGTGCATATTGCATGTCAGTCTGGAAGCTCTCAACCTCAACGTGTTCAGAGTCAAGTGAATGCTAGATGGAGTTAGTTGACCTCTTTCTAAACACCACCACATTTATTCACTTTCATTTGCTGGTTGAGGCCCAGACCTTCCAAACACTGCAGAAAATACTTTTATTACTTGTTATTTTTGTCTTGTTTCTAGTCAAAATTTCTAAATATTCTCACATTAAGAAACATTTACTAGACAAGTTAAAATTATTGTCTTGTTTTGGGGAAAATAACTCAAAATTAAGAGAGTTTTTTGCTTAAAATAAACTAAATAATCTGACAGTGGGCTGAGCAAAATAATCTTGTTTTAAGATTTAGTTTACCCCACTTGCAGATTATTAATCTTAGTGAGCAGGTGTAAATTTCTTTTTGAAAATTCTTTTTGAAAAAATGTATTAATATAATAAGATTTACATCATAACACTTTACGAACGATTTACTTACAAAAAATTCTGCTCGTGTTTCATGAATGAGGCCCATTGTACGTAAAATTTGAAAGTAGAAAGCCTGAAATATTTTTTTGTAAAACTTACTCTAACAAATTTTGCTATATTTATGACTTCGAAAAGATTTTTTTTTAATTGTAGAGTTGTTCGACACCAAACATTTACTGTATGCTACCACTTTAAATGGTTACAATGTGTTCTAGAACTCCAAGGTTCTTGACTCAATTCTAAAGAACCTTTTGTACAAAAAAGGTTAGGAGAAATGTCTTAACTTTATTTAGTGATAACGTATGTTAATAAGCTGTTTAAATGATAATTTAAAGTTTAAAAAAAGATTCATGAAATTATCCATTGACTGGAACCCTTAAAACATGTTATAGTCTATATGAAGCACCTCTGACAGAACTCTTTAAAGTTCTATACAGAATCTTTTCTTCTAACAATCTTCTCATATTAGTGGCTTGAAATGAGGTCTGTTACATTCTCAGTCTGTCTGTCTTAGTAGTGGTGTCTCGAAATGAGAAGGTTATAAGTTTATCTGAGCAAGTGTGACTTTTAACTGACCTATACGGAACCACGTTCCTCTACCCTGTTCTTGAGAGTTAGCTAAATAACTTTTGGCATATCTTGGCATAATCCTTATGGTTCATGACGAAGGGTTTAATAACTTAAAGATACCCAGACGTGCACGCGATGATAAGCATTTTGTTGAGCTTAGGCTATGTTTTCTACTACTTTTTATGTGAATTTTTGAAGGAAAAAATATCTTTTTACAACATAATTAGAATAATCATGTGTAGTTAAGAAAATAGATGGGTTTTATAGTAAGAAAATGTTAAAGGAAGAAAGGCCCATGTGTGCACCACTGTTGCGCTGCTCCATTTGTTTTACTTTGTGTAAGCTTGTTCTGTTAGATGTGGCTGCAAACCGTTTTTTACCCTCACTCACTTCATGACATTTACAGCCTCCAATTGGGTACAGTATGTTCTTACAATGCTTTGAGGGTTTAACACAAATGCACATAAACAACTGAAGACCAGGAGAGGAGCAGCCCATCCTGACACTAACTATAGAAGACATACAAAATACGTTTGGGAGAGTTCTCCTTCATAGAAACTATGTAGCACATTTCGCGTTCTACATGTTTTGTGTACAATTTTTTTTTACTTGAAGTAATACTTATTTTAGTTAGAATTGTTTCATAAAAAAATCAAGCTTAAATTGTGAATTAAAATATTGTCGTTTTGACGTTATTACGGATTTACAATGCGTCAGTTGTCACTTGTTTCACAGTTGAGAATTTATTACTATAATGTGACTTTATATCTCACTGTATTGTCACGTTTTGTCAGTGTTTTGTCAGTTTTTTTATTTTCAAGGACTTTTAGGTCCACATGAAGCGAGAGCTTTCCCAATCCAATCTTTTTTTCTCCTCTTTTCAAGAAATATCTGCGTTCACACGAGAGCTATGAAAACGACTCAAAACGATGTAGTATACATGTCAGGCCAGTGTGTGGCGCTGTAATTCTGCCACAGAAGTACACTAAAAACGGAGAATAAGAGTTGTGGCTAGAAGGGGGTATAGCAGTGTTAGGAGGTGAGGCAAAATCTCACGATAAAATAACAATAAATACATTTGCTACTTAACAGATGTGTTTTATTAATGCCTACACATACCCTGACCCTAAATATACCCTTACAATAATGCAGATACGGTAATTAAATGACACAATATTGACATGCGCATGCCCAGTGCCCGTAGTTGTATCTCTTAACTCTTCACCATGCTGGACCTATGATCCAGTGCTGGACCTCATGACATCCCCGTTTCGCAAAATATACGGATTGGCTGTACACACGAAATGCAAGAATGTCGGTTTTAGATTTATCCACTCTGGGACACGGTTTCAGAAAATATTAGATTCATGCTTCCAAAATGCAGGATCCATGTGGACGAAACGCTGATACGGTACAAAATGTATACGTATACAGCTAAAATGTGCGGACAGGGCCTTCGTTTCTTTCCTTCTGTTCCCAATTGTCCTTGGTTGTGATGGTTACTCATTGTTTGACTCATTTTATCACACCTGTCCCTAATTAGTTTATTAGTTTGTGTCTATAATGCCCTCTGTTTTAGTTCCTCATTGTCTGGTATTGTTTTTGGACACGTTGTTACATTGCCTTTCTCTTGTGTTGGATTATCGTTATGTTGGAATATACTTGTTTGTTTTAATAAAATTCACGCTATCATCATCATCCGTCCATGTGACTTTGTTGTGACAACACTGTAAAAAAAAATGTTGTTTTTTAACCTTTAACCTTGCCTTAAAATTGTACGTTTATTGAATTAAAAAATTTGAGTTGATACAATGAAGGAAATTTGTTTAATGAATAGAAACTCAAAATATTATTGTATCTGAACCACATTAAATCATCAGAAATAAAGCACACACAATTACCCAATATGCTTACAAAATCTTTTAATAATATTTTAATAAATGTTGTCGAATCTCAATTTTTTTTTTTATTTAATTTCAATGAACTCGAAATTTTAAGGCAACCAGGTAACTTTTTTTCTAAATAATTTTTTACAGTGAATTCGCTAAATGTGAATTTAAAAGTCCCATTCTTCACGTGTTTTCGAAGCTTTACAGTGTGCAATATAACATGAGTTCATGTTTCGCGTGTAAAAAAACAGTATTTTCACACAATTTACTTATCTGTACAGCGCTGTTTTCTCTGTCCTAAAAACGGCCTGATGATTTCCTTGTTCTATGAAGTCCCTTCTTCAGAAAAACGTAATGAGTTCTGATTGGGCCAGTGCTTCCCGTGTTGTGATTGGACAGAAGCTTAGCGCACTTTGCCCGGAAAGGTCCCGCCTCTTACCATAACGGGGAGATGCAAGCGCTGAATGCGCGCTCTTCTCCACGTGGGAGATCAACAAGACCACGCCCCCTATTTTACGTGTTCTTGTGGGCGGAGGGTTAGTCAACAAACGGTTCTAGTGACGTCATTACATCCCAGCACTTCCTGCTGTAGTCCAAACCGGCCGTTCGCTGTAGGCTTTGAAAGGGAACTTCTGTTAAATAAAATATCTCGCTTGGCATTGAACTTTGAGCTTTATAATTTTACAGGTATTATTTATGCTCTAACAGCAATATTACACACTAACTAAAGTTTGAAAGATGGAATCGCGAAGAAAGGGACCTTTAAATCTTATAATTGCAAATTTAAATGAAGAGGAACTCAGCAAAACATGTCTACTCCATATGGTGCTCATTAACCTTTTTTCTATATAAAATATAAAAAATAAAAGTGTTTTTGAGGATCTTCCAACACGATCACATGGTAATGCGTATCAATAGTACAAGTGTGAAATCTCATGGAATGTATACGCCAAACTGAGTTTTGGCGTGCATATGCTACGCAGTTTTTCGCGTGCATATGAGACGCTCTTGGGTAAATTGGGGGTGGTAGGTTGGGTTGTTCGTACTTCTAATACGCCATAAAGTCCGTACCATATGCACATGAAAAACCACGTACCATATAGCATATATGTACCATAAAACCGCGTACCAATGTATTAGCCAAAACTAATTTTGGCGTATACATTGCACAAGATTGCACACTCAGACTATTTATACGCAGTTTCGTGAGAGATCGTGCTCTGATTTTCAGTAGGACAACCTTCCCGTATGGTGTTATGGCAATGCTGAACCTGGAACTGTGAGGGTAAACAGACTGCATGGCTTAAATGCTCAGAGCTTAGATGCTTTTGGGAGGGGATACATGACAAGTGTGAGTTGTGTTTGTCATAGCTCAGTCATCCTTGATGGTATTTGAGCAGTTTGTTTACTGGGTGCCTGTATCTGTTGTTCATGTGCTCATGGGCTTAGCCGTGAGTACACACAGGACGTGTTCTTCAGCCCTACACAATAGTGCACGTTCACATTCATCACTCAAGCAGACAGTCGCGTATTATGTCAAAGGTGTGCACTCAGGGCTCTTATGCATTTTTAGCTATATTACTTTAGTGACTTCATTTTCATGCCCAGTTCATTCTGATGCACGGAAAGTGTCTGTGGAGTTATTTTGTTTTCTTTCATCAAGATATATTGACATTTGGTGTCCTCTAGCTGTTTAATAGTCAGTAATCAGCTCTTAAAAACATTACAAGTAATATGAAACAGAAGCTGAGCACTGCCTCAGGACATTACAAAAACTGAATGTTAGCTCGGAAAATACCTAGAGTGCACCTGGTGAAACCCTGCGTGGGACATGCTGTGGTGCTCATGAAAAGGAACTTCGGAAAATCATGACGGCTACATACTCCGCAATGTTATCTGTTCAAATCAAATTGCCATCCATTGTGATTCAAGCAGGGTTACCTGAGGGGAAACCCTAGTTGCAATGAGAGCTTTCCCAATCAGTCGTATTGAATTTGAACTTCACACTGTTAATGGATCATCTTTAGGACCAGGGGTGATTCGCACTCCTCCATCCCTCACTCAGTTGTGTGTATTGTTGGTTTGGTCTATAAATAGAGCTTCGGAGAGCCTCCCAGAATTTGTTTTAATGTTTTGTGAAAGCCTAAAGCAAGCGAGGCCCTGTTTGGCCAGTCTTTGTGCTTTGAGCCTGGTGTTTGTAGTGGAAGGAGTGCCAAAGTTAGCGCATGTCTATGGGCGGAGGGAACTCCCGTGATGGACATTTGGGGAGGAGAGGGCAGGTTTCTCAGAGCAAGGGCCAGAGAGTTTTTCATCTCTGCCATTATATGCAGGCATCAACTGTCAAAAGCAGCAGTGCTCTTTGAAGCACTTTTTTTTGAACAATGTGCTTGATTTTGACTGCATGAAATATAAGAAAAGTCATGATATCTGACATAAAAATATATATGATATCTAACATAAAAAATGGACTATGCAGGAACTCAATGACCTAAACTGGCTGATACCGCTGATCTAAACCAACAGAATTGATATTGACCCAAGAATTAGCGTTCTGTTATCATTTTCTCTGATGTTAGATGTTATGTGAGGGACTGACAGTCTCAGTCAGTTTTTTTTAAATGTGAATGGTGACTCGGGCTTTCATTCTGCCTAACATCTGCTTTTGTGATCCACAGTCCACAGAAAACAGAAAGTAACAAAACATAAGATTGAGTAGCCTAAATTATGACAAAATTTCCTATTTCTGGGTGTCCCTTTAGGTAATGTATCGGTAAATTTCTTTTTACGTATGTTTGTGCATCATTAAATCAACTTAAATAATCAATTTAATCGGTTTAGACTATTCATTAAATATCCTGACATGCGCGTAATTGGGGTTGGGTTGCGAATACTTCTGGTATTTATTCTATCTTATCTCACACGCGATGAGGAAAAGTTTTAAATGTATATTTATATATGTTTATGTATGTTTATATATAAATCTAGTTTATGCTCTTTGTATCAATGCAATATGAACGGCTGTATGAAAAAGTTTTTCGGATAAATTGTGAAAACCACGCGCAAGAAAAGCGTCGAAGGGATCCTCACATGACTCACCGGTTAAAATGCCTGTTCATTTTTTATGAACACACATTTCACCAGAAACATTTGTCAGCTTTTTTTTTGTCATCAATTTTGATACCCGGTATAAGCTTAGACGTTTGAAATAGGTAGCATTTTACAGAACAATATGTAGGCTGCATAGGCTATTACACACATTTTATTATTTGCGTTATAGGCTAATAATTGATAATATGAATAACAATGTGCAAACTGCTCCAGGAAATAATTAGAAAAATTGCACATTAAATACATACAACAGGCCAAATAAACCGTTAATTCTTAATTTGTATTAATATATTAATAATTCATCACGTAACAAAGCTAGCTGAATGTGCCATGCTTGGTTTTATATCCACATGTCCAGTCTGTATTTGTATTTTATTTGTACTTTTTTTTACTTTTCATAAATAAGCATTGTTTGTAATGTTTGGCATCGGGAATGGGGAGGTTAATGACGGACTCTTTCACGGACTCCACGGAACCATTAATCACAATAACTGTGATTTAAGTCTATTGATTCAAATCACAGCAGCGTTTGGAGTGGCTTTTATTAGCATTATTATAATTCTTAAAGGGATCACTGTCGTTAATCGTGTTTCGAACTTTTGTTAAGCTGGACTTTGAATTTTGAAGGGTGTTTTATATTAAAACTCACCTTTTTCTTTATGTGGGAAAATTGTAAGTTTAAATATTAGACTAGATAGAAATATGGCTTAACAAAACCAAATGCCTTCCCTAAGCGTATTATAAAAATGACGACGAAATATTAGCTGTTATTGTTACTGATATTGTTTAAATAATTATCATGATTATTATTGCTGTAGCTGCTAATCCTGTCATGGTCACTGGCTTTGATTTTCATTCCCCTCAGGATCATCTAACGAGGTGCTCACCAGAAGAAGAGAGAGGCTTGGCCACGGAGGGAGGCGCCTCTCCGTCTTCCTCGCCTTTGAAGAGTTTGTTCTCTCGCTTTTAGAAGAGGACATACCCGTGAGAAAGTCAGTTGCTTTAAAGAGGCGCATGTGGATTTTACCTGCGAAGACACGCTCAAGCTGCCTAAACGAGAAGCGCGAGGCTGTTCGGATTTGGCACGCTCGCGCTCAAGCACTACGTACGCACGGTAACGCGCATTACTTCAACTTCTTGACATATCGGCTGCCTTTGAATTGATAGAGTAATAGTTTGTCAACGGTTTTGGATCTGATTCAGACCTCTTGTAGTATGTCCCCCCAGGCAACAAACATTAGACGGCTGGTGTGTAATTGAAACTTCTGCTAGGCGGGTGTCATCAGGTGTGGTCTGAGAGGCTTTGTAAGCTACCTGTCATTCTGTTCTCACAGCCTGCTCAACTTATTCTTGAAAACAAACATGGTTTGGCTGTTGGTTTTTGTATTTGGAGAGATTAGCAGTAGATACTGAGCTGCAATGGATAGAGAAAAACTGTCTAGTTTAAGGCGAATGTGAACAGCACAGTTGTAGTGTAAAATTGTGAAAGATGACTGGTCTGGTTAAAGTCGAATCGCATTTAAAGCTACTTTATTTTACTCAAAGGGACTTTTTTTGTGGTTAAAGGTTCCCCTGTGCACAGGCAATTCAATTTTGTTGATTTTATATATTTTATCTTAGAATAAAAGAGAGCTATTTGGATTAAATATAAAATTAATATCATCAAACGTAACACACACACACAAAATGTTTCTTGTTGCTGCTTGATTGATCTCATATAGCCATTATTATTTTATGATTAATTCAACATTTCAGAAAAGAGTTCCACATGTGAGCTGAACTCGATTTTATTCAAATTATTTCAAATTTCAGATTCCACTGAAGTCTTGGATTTCATTTCTGAGCACTGATTTCCATTTTCAGGGCTGTCATTCTGGAATCTTTCCTTTCAGATCAGCCCTGGACTGCCGCCGCACCTACCTCAATGACATGTCCATGTGTGTTTTTGCATAGCTTACGCTTTGTATTTTACTTTGCTTCACTATAGAGCTGTGGTTTTCATTTGGGGTCCCTTAGGACTGAACACATTGGATGTTTTCCTAATCCAACACAAGGTCAGCTAATAAATTGATGATTATAATCCAGTGTTTTCAATAAAGGAGACATCCAAAATCTGCATGTCCTCCAAAACCATGAGTGAGAACAACTGACATGGAGAGGCAAGAGAGCAACATACCTTTTTTGTTTTCTCCAATTCTTCGGTCACTCATGTGTTAGTTGACCTGGCTCTCACCTCTGAGGGTTTTACTTCTTCATGACACATAATGATCTCTCAAACCCCCGGCGTAGATGTGGCACCTCCCGCCTTGTGTTTTCATGTGCACATTCCCAAACCTCAGCAGCATGGAGGGACGTTTTATATGATGACACCTTCATACACTGGACAATTCTACTGGCCTCTAGCGCAGCAAAAACCTATCAAGAAGATAACTGGCATGCACAGTAAATAAGCCGGGTTGAAAATCTGACAGGAATGTACAGGCATGTGTGCGAAGAAGAGATTATATGAGCGCTTTTGAGGAGAACGTTGAGAGATCTCACAGTGTCCTGCAACTCCACCGCAGGGTCTGCATCCCTTGGCCTTAGCTGACCTGAGCTCATTCTCTTTAAGGGTCAGTGCAACTGTCTGTGTTTCATCTGAATGGGCCTCTGTGTCAATTTCTAGAAAATTCTTCATGGTGCCAACCAGTGTGCAAATAATTCAGTGGCTTTTAGGGGGAATGGCTTTTGAAAAGGAATTTAAGGAAGTGTTCAGGGCACATCTCAAGCAAGCCACATTGTCGTATTGGGAACCCTTAGAATAGCTAAAGTGATGAAGTGATAAATAATGACTTGTTTACTGATGTTTTGTTGTTCTGTTCTGGTCTTAACTTTAAAATTCTTGAGCGCTCTGCTGTTTTTATAGATATCTTTTCAGGTGAGCATGATGTCATATATTGGCATGTGAAAATATGCTTCCTGACTAACTTGTTATTTAAATTTTGTGGTTTACCCGAAATGTTTGAAACCTCAACTGAAGCCTATATACTTACTTATGTAAAAAATACATACTCTTAAAGGGATAGTTCACCAAAAAAATCTGAAAATGCTGTCATTTGCTCACACCGTGAAGTCATTTAAAACTCAAAAGTAGATATTTTGTAAGTACTTTGGGTTCCAAAACAGTTTTCATTCTGTGGACAACAAGGGGGAAAAAATCATAGGGTTTGGAAAGATTTTTTTTTCTCATTTTGTGATGAAACATCCTTATAAAAATCCTCAACCTTTTATTTTGCCCCATTTGTTTGACATTAATATGATTATGCTTACCTTACACATTCTGGATCCTCCACACAGTTTCCCGTTGTAAAATGGTTTGAATGTTCTCCCTCTTGTGGTAACCAAAAAGTATAAGCAAAAGCTGTTCATTTTGATGCATGGCTCCAATGTTGCATCACACTCATACTCTTCAGATTGTACAACGGTCTTTTTACACACACACACACACAATTAGTTTTTTGACAGAGCTCGTTCCTTTGCCTTGATTGTGGCACGAAGAAAATCTGATTTTGTGATTGTCTAATATCTTGACCCTCAGACTCAGTCACTCAGACTATTGCTCATACAATACAACCAAATTTATAAATGCACACAGAAAGTTTTACCAGGTCTGGGCCTTGGTTTTCGCTTAATTGTTGGTGTTTTTGCCAGATGAAATGCATGTACGCTCAAGACTTTATTCATGACACTGATGAGGGATATTACCTTTTTCTCTTTATCTGAACATCTCTTACCAAACTTTTGATAGCGAAGAATGTTAAGTGGACTTATTGTACACCCATGTTTGTGGCTGGAAGCAGTCTTTAATACAATAAGCTGTATTCTTCCGAAATTGCCAGGTCAGATGCATTAATCATGGTGGCGTCGGTGCCTTTGAAAGAGCGGGCCAGGTCATTACTCGAAGCCTGTCTGGGGCTCAACTGGGCGACATGGAAACGCTTTGGATGTCGTTAGTTCATCCAGACACACTAATAGCTGGTTTTCCCCCCTCCCTGAGCTTAATTTGAACAAATGAGATGCGAGCTACAGTATAAAGTCCTATGAGGATGGGCTGGCCTGTGTGCCCGAGCGCTGCCCCGGTTGAAATAATTACCTGATTCATTTAGAGTCTGCTAGAGCAGGGTTTAGGTGGTCTTTTACCCAGGTCGATGGTTTTGGAAAGTTGACTAAGTGCGTAAGATGTCTGAATGCTCTCTGGCTTGTAGCTATATGATACGAGAATTCAGTGATGAAGCTTCTCTCTTGTAAGCCACCGACTCTTATCTAAAAGGTAACTGTTCTGGCTGCCTTTTATAGAGTATTTAGTTGCTTAGTCTATCCCTCTCTTTCTCTCTCTTCAGAGGTCGCTGTGACTGCTCAGGCTAAGCCTCGGGAGAGAAATACTATCTTCCCCATTACCCTCTCTTCCCTAATTTATTCCCATTTAAGGACTTGTTCATCCAAGTGTTCTCGCTCTGTCTGTGCCTTTTAAATGTATTTAATCTGGCTGTATTTGGTTATCAAAGCAAAAGGCAAGACGCTTTAATGAAGAGAAGGTAAAGCTGTTGTTCAAGATGGGTTTCAGACAGGAAACGAAATTAGCTACTGCATTTGAACTGCTCAGCACAGAGTTTACGAATCTGGACTCTAAAGTTTATTCCCTAATAATCTTGCAGGTTAAATTTGACTTGGTGCCACTTCTGTTTGACAGCTCAGATCATCTTCTCAGAGTTGCAAATTCCAATGCTGACCCACTTTATATTGGATCAGAGGTGGACAGCAACTAAGTAAATTTACTTGAGTACTGTACTTAAGTTCACATTTTGAGTATCTGTACTATACTTGAGTATTATTTTTTCGGGAAAACGTTGACTTTAATTTGACTACATTTGAAAGACAAATATTGTTCTTTTTACTCTACTACATTTATATAAAGTCCTCAAAGTCGAAAGTCGTTTGTGTAGCAGCTTTGAATCTCAGTGGACGAATTTTTTTCTTCTTAAAAAGGTTATCTTTTTTCTTCTTTTTTTTTTTTTTTTTTTTTTTTGCAGATGGCCTATCAGTAATCACTCTTGTAGGGTCATGTTTCCTAACATTTCCCAACACTTTTTGAACACTGATCAGTTTAAAGCAAAATGGAAGCTGGTTCCTTGGCACAGTGATGGCCTTACTTAGAAAGTATGTGTCAGTTATCTGAAAAGATTAAATATTAATTTAGCTGACATATGATGCATGTCTCATAAAATGTTAAAAAATGTAAATGTCTGGGAGAAAGAAGAGTAAACATGGGGAGAATATCAGATGTGTATCAGAGTATAGGGTCCGTGCATTCTGCCTTAAAGTGACAGCAGCTTTGTAAAGAGCTTTGTAACTTTTACACAAGTATTGAAATGAGTTTAAGGTAGTTGTATGCTAGCTAGCTGTTCAGATTGAGCATCACTGAATGGCTTAAACCACCATGATGGCATAATGTGCATTTATACAACAATAATAAAATAATGCATTGACATAAAAAAGGAAATTTAGTTTTGATACTTAATTACTTTTAAAAACAAATACTTCTGTAATTTTACTTAAGTAAAAATCTGTTTTTAGAACTTTCACATGTAACGGAGTAATATTTGACCAGTAGTACTTTTACTCAAGTAATGAAGTTGTCCTTTGTACTTTGTCCACCTCTATACTGGATCTTTGTATAAAATCACAATTGCCAGGTGAAAAATATAGCTGATTTTCTTTAGATCTAGAGAAACATGACTAATGTAACTTTTTAAACTAATTTGTAAGGGGTGTGCAGAAGATGAGTGGATTAGGACAGACATTAATTACTGATCCTTAATGAGGAAGGACAGATTTTACTGCTGGACATCAAGTGGAAATACATTATTTTTTTAATAAAAGGAATAATTAGTTACTGAACTATTATAAACTAATCATCACCCCAAAACATTCCTCTCATTTGAAAACCAAAAAGCTTTATAAAGCACCAATATAAAAAATGTTGGCCAAAAATCTTTTATTTTTTATGTTATGGTTGATGGCGCAGTATTAAATATTAAGATTCTGGGGACCCATTTATTTTAGGTATCTTTACTATGTAGTAACATTTAATACTGTTGATATAATCGTGTACAGTACATGTGTGATTTAAGTTGTACATCATGCATTTGATCTTTTTTTTATTTTTTATAATTATACTGTTGACCCTTCCCGCTTACACATTGTGGGATTGATGCAGAAAAAGAAATTATATATTTAAGTACTCAGTAATATTAATTTACAACATGTACTTACTATAGTGTTTAGGGTAGGATTAGGGTTTGGTTGAGGGTTAGTTGTAATCATGTAATTATGCATCATTTACTGTTATTACTATGGGAAGTACATGTAACATATGGAACAAGGACACTGTAAATCCCTATAAACTATTCTCGTTCCTTCATAAAATGATTGTAGAGCCACTGTAGTGAGATGGGCTTAGTAACGACGTCTTTAGTGCCTTTTATGGGTCTTGAGAGAGGAAATGACATTGGTGCCAATGAAGGCCTGTCTGAACCATCGGATTTCAACAAAAATATCTTAATTTGTGTTCCAAAGATGAATGGTCTTACGGGTGTCGAACGATTTTTTTTTTTTTTACTTAAGTACAATATAGATGGAGACTTAATATAAAGTGGGACAACATTCTGAACAGTTTTGGGTCAATAATCTGAAATAAATGCTACGCGTGATTTTAGGCATCTCAACTTTATATTATACAGAATGAAAAATTGACATTTAGGTTTGCTAAAGATGAAATTGATCAGTGTTATTGAGTATTGTTGGTTTTTAAAGTTAGATGACACACTGTAAAAAAATAACGTCTCCAATTGAAAATTTTCTAGTGACTGATCACATCTAAATTTTTCATTTGGTCAAATTGCATTTCTCTGAATTAAATAGCCTCAATTCATAGAAATTTAATTTGGCACACTGAAAAATTTAGATGTGATCAGTCACTACACTAAAAAATGCTGGGTTGAAAATGGACAAACCCAGAAATTGGGTTGTTTGAATGGGCCCATTTACTAGGGATCAAACAACCCAATTTCTGGGTTTGTCCATTTCCAACCCAACTTGGGTTGTTGTTAGTGTAGACATTTTTTTATTTTTACAGTGCAGTAAAATTAATCTAAATGTAAAACAGACAAAATGAACATGAATGAGTTATCAATACCAGAAGATAACCAAAATGTCAATTCTATTTCAAAGAAACACTGCATAATTAATGAAATAATTTGAGTGAAGAACGAAAGCATGTTCAGGAGTTTGAAATGCATGAGTGAGACTGAATTATTTTAAAAGACATCTGAACATGTTTAGAGGCATGAATGTAGATCCCTAACAAAAGTTTTCCAAACTGTTTTGGAATGAGATGATAAAGACATCAGATTGGAGTTAAGTGATGATATTAATAATAATGATAAAGTAATGTGCCTAATCTGAGCCATTTGTATAGTGATATATATGTGCGTTCGTGCACGCAGAGCGAGCTGTTTGTGTGGTCCACGCCTGTGCCTCAGTTGGGGAAGGGACGCACTCTTGTGCTCCCTCCGACCGGCTCGTGATGCAGCCGCGTGGTGTGGAATGCAAACAGTGGCCACTGCATTTGCGTAGCAAAAATAAAGCCTGCCAACCAACCTACCTCTTTTGTCAAGGCTCACAGCCTCTAACTTGAACACTGCTGATTTCATTGCTGATGTACCGTGAATTCAGGAATTTACTGCCGTAAGAAGTCAAAAGGGGACGTGCGCACATCACTGATGTTAATTTGACAACAACATTATTGTGTTGACAAATTAAACAGTTTGAGTCAGATGAAAATGATTCTAAGAGATGAAATAGTATCTGACCTTCTTTAAAAAAAGAAAAGAAAAAAAAAAGGTTCCAAAAGGACATTTTCACAGTGATGCCATAGAAGAACCATTTTTGTTTCCTTAAAGAACTTTTCAGGGATCACTTAGTGTACTTTTCCCTTAGTGTAAACTAACATTGAAATGAATCATTTGATACTTTCGAATGAACTTTCCATTTGATACAATGAACGTTGTGTACATATGTTTTCATATGTGTACTTATATTTTAAACAATTCCTGTGTGTAATTACAACTATAATACATTTTTGTAACTACCAACCTTTGTTTTGCAATACAATAAGTACACTGTTGACCTTCCCTTGTCTTTTAATCCACCATTAAATCTACCCATACCACCCAATCTGTCCCTAACCTTACCCATATCCCACCTCAATAGCAGCAAAAGTGTTTTGCAATACAATATGAACACAATAAGTACATTGTACTTATTTATTGATGTAAGTACATAGTAGTTAAGGACACCTAATATGAAGTGTGACCTAAAGGTTCTTCATGGAACCATACCAATTTTATATACCAAGCATTTTTTTGCATTTGGTATTCAAGTATGTTCTTCCATTGCACACTACAATGGATACGAGTGTGCTGTATTTAGAATAAGAGTCTGTCTTTCTGGGAACATCATGTGGAAGAGTAAATCGACATAAACTTTTCTTCTAAGAGAGAGCAGCAGAAACCTGAATGATGGATCTTGGCAATTAATGGAAGTTGTTTTTGCTATCATGTTCACTCATTGACATGAATGGTGGTCTGAAAACCACATGTGTTTACAATCCAATAATCAGTGTGTTTTTTTCCCTTGGATCCTGGAACAAAAGAGTAAAGGGTTTCAAACAGGTAATGCTGGTTTTCTTGGCAGCATACATTCTCTCTTCACCTCTCCAGTGGCTGGACTCTGACAGTAATGAGAACTTACCTTTTGCCAGAGAAGGATTATTGAATTATACGCTTGGATGTCACGCACTCAGACATGCTGCGATTGAACTCGAGTTCTGGAGCATAAGCACATTAAAATGTCATAAAACCAGTGTCTCGGATATCTGCAAATAGCCAAAATGCAGTCTGTTGTAACAGGTCCAATAAGTTATATGCAGAGTGTATGTAATAAGTTCTGTTCGAAGGAAAGACCTATGAACTTGAAAGGAGACGCACGCTGTCTGCTTTTTGCATGTGCCAATTCTGGATTGGAGAATGAGTTTAGCGAGCCGGAGGGAACACGGATAGATATATTACATGCCCCTCGCGGCTGAAGTTCACACCCCCAGATAAAAGCATGTCTGGCAATGATCAAGCAGGCCGGGCTGGTGAAGTGTACTTTGCATCTCTGCTTTCACCAGGTGTCTTTTATTGGCTGGCTGATTTAGCGTGGCCTATCCCACACCACTGCTCCTCATCATTAATGACAGGTAGACCTGGCACATCAAACACCTCTAATGGTTCTGTCCGGGATGGAAGGGGGACAGTGAAATAAAACAGGGGTCTCTCTTGAGTCCAGTCTAGACCGATCACGGCTCAAATTCCAGGAAAAAATGGTCACGTCAGCTTTCACTTTTAAACATCATAATGAACAAATAATCTGCTTAATAATGCATATTTATGGTATGGATTTTCCATTGCACATCACAAAAGTCAACACCCACGCAGCAGCTCTAAAACGACAGCCCCTCATTTGCATCTGCCGTCACGACTGCAGTTTGCATCCCAGATGTCCCCACCTCTCCCGGAAGGTCCAGGTGCAGTTTTGCCGAGTTTGCGGTTTTCCCATTCGCTGTTGCCGCTGTTTTCATGTCTGCAGGTTGAAGCGACCCCAATAATGTGATATTTAGCCCCGGGAACTTGTTTTGTTTCGGGGAACCTCTCCCAAACACAATTGGGCTTGTTTTGGGCTAGATTTGAGTAGCAATAGGGCAGAAAAATTGGCTGGTTTTGTTGTGAAAACCTGGCAACCCTGTCCGGGTGTCTAATGTATTTTTGCCACGGAAAGCCTGTTTCTACCTGGTGTTAACATTTTCAGCCGGTGCATTAAGGCTACACCTGGTATTACCACACATTTTAAATGCGTCTTCTGTTGAACACTTGTTTTCAGATTTTGTGGAGTTCTTTTTTCATCACAATCAACTACACTTTCACTTTCAGCATTCAAATACTATTGAATGAAGAAACCTCTGTTATGAGGATTATGCAAATTAATAATAGTAGCCTATAATATATATATATATATATATATATATATATATATATATATATATATATATATATATATATATATATATATATATATATATATATATATATAATGGGGGATGGGGTGTTGTGCCATCTCCATGAAATGAGTTTTTGCAGGTTGGGATGTCTGGCATCCACGTTAGTCACAATGACGCCACTGTGATACTCTCGTATTCTTTAACGGTGGCATGTATGTGCTCGAGGGCAGGTTGTTTTGTGTTTGAAGCATGCCTTTAATCAATGAGTCCCAGCACAGAGGCCGTCAGCACCGCTCTGCAGTTCCTCAAGAGTGCAGCCGCATGGTCTCGTCCCTCAGGCACCCTCAGCTCGCATGTTAACAGCCATGATGCAGGAGACACAGAGCGACTGGCCAACAGAGACACTGCTTAGGGCACTTAAACACAACCAGGTGCTATCTAGAGGTGGGTGTCAGAGACTGTGGGAGATGCTTCTCACTGCGTAGGAAGATTTGTACAGTTGGAGATGTTGGATGGTTTGGGTCAGCGTGAGTTTGACCTTTCTTGAGTTTATGCGCTTTGAGGAACGTGTGGGTTTCCCTAACCAAATCTGAAACCAAATCTAGAGGGCTCTTATATCTCATTTGTAATAATGTAAATAAGTTGCCTTTAGGGAACTCTAAAGCCTGTTTAAGCTGCTAAATATATTTTCTGATTTGATATTCATGGAAGAGTTTTGTATAACAGTTTATTTATTTGCACAAAGACAAGTCTTAGAAATGATGTGTTTACACAGGATAAGGCAAGTCAGTAAAAGTTCTTGTTCATTAGTGTTGGGCTTCATTTTTGTTCATTTAAAAATACTAAATCTACAGCATGAACAGTGTAGTGCAGGTGGTTCAAACTCAGCTCCTGGAGTTCATACCCTACTCCCAAACACATACCTGTAGTTTTTAAATAAAACTAAGGCCCAGTTTACACGATGGGAAAACGCAGATATTTCCCTGCGTTTTTGCCTGTCATTTACACTGAAAAAAAACATTTATCCCAGAAAACTATTATTTCTAAAAACTCAAAGTAAAGTGGAGCTAAAGCTAAAGTGGAGATTTCTGAAAACGCTGGTTATGTGTTGCCGTGTGAACTGGGAGAAACAGGGTTTTAGGTTCTCAAACGTCACATTAAGCGCCAGAAAATGCTTACGTCATGTGAGCGCCCTGTGTTTAGAGTTTGTTTGATCATGGACGCTGTTAAGGTGGTACTCATTTTTACTTTTGTGCACACACTTTTAACTCCACTTCGCTGTCTGTCCACACAAACAAACTGTCTGTTGTTTTGAAAGGAACAGGAAGTCGGTTGTGCTATTTGTTGTTGATTCTGATTGGCTTTCATGGCTTTATCCTTTTCCCTACACTGCCTCCCATAGGTGTGGCATAGTTATGATGGCGTATTTATGCGGGTTGATGTAAACGACAACTTTTTTGAAAACAATGTTGTGTGCACAATGTTATTTTTGAAAAGGGAGGGGAGGTATTTATTCTCTAAATACCCAACTATGTATAAACGGGGCCTAAAAGACTTGATTAACTGGATCAGGTGCGTTTAATTAGGGTTGAAGCTAAACTCTGCAGTGACATGGCCCTCCAGTAACTGAGTTTGACATCAGTACAACCAGAATATTTTTTTTAGTGAAAAAACACATACAACGGAACTGCATTGTCTGCATTGTGAACTGACTCTTAAGTGATCCAAAACAGATTTGGGTATTTTATATAAAAAAATATATAAAATTTTCTGTTTTTCTGTCATTTATTTAAATATATTTGTTATTGAAATTAGCTCATCATTTGACAATGGAATTCAATTTGAGGGTTTTAAAAAATATATATATTTTTTAGAAATACTAAAAGAATCGTTCATGGAAACATTCCGGAACTGGAATCAAGATGACTCAGCAGAATAATTAATGATCCCCATCTCTGCTACTCATTTAGACCTCCTTTAAAAATAGGTATTTTTACATGCACTAATTTTAATCAGTCTGAACAAATCTGATCTGATTTTATTTTCTGAAAGTTCTGTTTATATAAACCCTAAACTTTACAATCGGGTTTACATATTCATTTAATTGTACATTTAGGTATTCTGAACAAAACTTTAGCACGTGTAGTGCCCATTCGATGCATTCAGAATCAGAGAAAACCAGTGCAATAATTTCACTGGAGCTACCTTGAATTTAACTGTCATTTTGATTTGCAACAACTTTTGGTTTTTGTGTTTAAGATAAAAGACAAAATTGCTAATGATAGGATATTGGGTGTTCTAGGTTGTTGTCAGGGCATTGCTATGCAGTATCTAGGTGGATGCTTTCTGCTCCAAAGTTCCCATCCCTAGGTCTCAATCAGCTCCCTAGTTCAGTGGTCAGAGCACTGATCAGGGAGTCAGCTAGCCTGACAAGCCAGACCCACATCAAGATGTTTGGTCTGGAAACTCACCATAGACGGGGCTCAATCCGAGGGGCGGGATAAACGGTTGTCTTTCAAACTCCCTCTGCACGCGATAGGATAGCGCTACACCAACCGGAGCAACGAAGGTGAAACAGAGCTCGCTGACTGATTAAACATTCGCCGTATCCGGTCGGCTAAACTACGAACACATCTTCCCTTTTTAAGAATGACTTCAGTGCCGCTCTTTGTTCTTTTCTCAGAGAAAAGCTTAACTCCAAGTCTTCCAGAGTCGCGGTCAGAGCTGATTCGAAAGACCGCCGCCGTTCACCAGTTTCTGTGTTAACTAGAAGCACGCAAGCGCAACTCGGCCGTCGTCATTATGGCCCCGCCCGCCGACTCTATACATGATGTGATTGGGCCGTCCAGATTTTGAGGAACACAGCTCAGAATGGTATTGAGAGTGCCTAGACCAGGGGTTTTCAAACTGGGGTCCGGGGACCCCCAGGGGTCCTCCAGAAGGTTCTAAGGGGTCCCCAGAAAATTTCAGGTTTATACATCCTCCAACATTAAATATAGCCCATTTAAGTTTGGAAACAGTATGTTGTATTTATAATGTCACACTTTCTATGACTTCCTTTTTTTCATTAAGAAAAATATAGAGATAGATTTTAGGAAGGGGGTCCCTCATAAAGGTTCATCATAATTGGGGGTCCTTGGCATCATAAAGTTTGAAAACCACTGGCCTAGACGACACTTGCGGGCAAATTAAATTTGCTGCCGCTAGGGTGCATCTAGATTTCTAGGCTAGGAGTCAGCTATTTTAAGGTCTCAATTGCAAAAATCCCCCCCCCCCCCAAAAAACAACAACAACAACAACATAAACATCAATGCTCTCTATGCTGCACATATATAACAAGCATAGTATTTATCATAATGCACTTTAAATAACATAAAAAAATGATGTGAGAAAGATGTCAATTCTGCTGTTGTACATAATCCCCAGTAATTATGTTACAATGAGGACATTGTCACTGGAAATAGAGTCATCGGTGTCTCAGTGTGTAGTGAGCCAGCGTCCTTTACTTTCCATTGTGAACACAATATACTGATTCACAACAAAGGAAGATAGGGATCTGATTGTGACGCACCCTCTGATAGGCTGAATCCAACATATGTCTCTCATTCAAAGTAAGTTTTTCAGATTTTTCCCCATTTTTGACCCTGCCAATTGCATATAACACATTTGATATGCTTGATTTGAAGTATCATTCATATCTGTAGCATAAACTGTGGGACAGGGTATGCACCAATGCTGAAGAACCCCTTTAGAATGAACCCCTGACGTAGTGTGAGCAATAGCAACAGTGATGCCTTTGTGAGCCGCTGACTAATAATTTTGCATAACAAGTGTGAATTTGTTGCGTCATAAACCATTTCCATTGCTTCTCTGGCTGTAAAGGCCTGCTGTGTGTTTGAGAGGCAGGTAGTGCTCTTATCATAACCTCTGGCCTGCGCCCCCAGCGTGCCAGCTCAGCTTACAGGAAACAGTGAGGTGGGGGGTCGTCAAGGAGCGAGAGGCCATGGGGCTTATTTAGAAACTGACAGCACGAAATGAGCCTCACAGACCCAGAGTGCAGGCCAACCTATTAGCCAGATTGCACTTCCATAGTCTACATTGGATACATTTCCGAATTCTTGCAGTGAAGCTGGTCTTGTTTCTTTGTAGGTGTCTGATATTGATTCGCTTGTTTCGGTCAGCCTGGTTTCTCTGCATTAGGTTTATACGTTCTGTTGGATAGAAGCTGAAGAGTGAAAGAGGGAAGCCAGCCAGACTGTAAGAAGGATTGTTGCGGTCAGGAACACAGATGTGTACGCTCACAGAGTCACAGCCATAACACTCATACACACGCACGCAAACCATTTATAAACAAACAATCGCATATGCAGCTCAGGGCGTATGCTTTTATGTCACTTATGATCAAAGCAATTATGGCAGTTTAGATGAAGTGCCACATATTTAAGGAGATTCGGATATGTATACAATTATAATTAGAAAATCATCAGAATACAATAAATCCTTGCACATAAACAGCACTTCGATTTTAATGCAACATATGCAGGAGTTAGAAGGATGGTAGAAGTCACATATCAATAGGAATTCATGCAGTAAACCCTTTTGACAGCATGTCCACATTCATCTCTGGTCATATGTGGTCTTTCTCAACTGAAGCCGGCCTCCAGAGACGCCATAAATATGTCCTGAAGCTGTTGAAACCGGGTTCATATTTATTTGGCTGGATTTAGAAGACATAAATTCTACATTTGCCTTAAGCAGCCAATAAACCAAGATGACTGAAGATCTTAAGATAATGCATTAGACATCTTTAATGCTCCTGAGGAGCACATGAGATACTACTTTTTTTTCGGCTGTAAAGATTTATTCTGTATATCATTTAAGAGTACTTTCGTCCAAAGGTGAGCTTGAGTAGATCCGGAGTCTGAATGATTTGACTTGAATGGCTTCCTACTGCATGAGAAAAGATCCTCTGACCCTTAAAACTTTATGACGACATTTCTTTAACAGTCATCGCAAATGATGCAGAATGAACAGAACAGGTAGGGTAAGTGTCCAGCCCCCGGTAGGGTACGCTTTAAATTTCCTAAATACTTCCATAATGCAGGCTTGAATGGATAGTTTCACACAGAAATTACAAATATGTTGCTATCCTTTACCTTTATGTCTTTTCCCACCTGTATGGCTTGCTGTCTACTGTTGAACACCAAATCAGATCAAATGAAAGTGGAAAGGGAGCAAGGATAGTCATCTTTAACATAAACATTCATTGTATTGCATGTGACGCCAGGCAGGATGCAAGTGTTTTTTGCTAGTTTCCGCCCAACACAATTCCGCCGCGATTCCTCTCTGGAGAAGTGTTCGGTCTTTCCATTCGTAAATGCCCTCATGTAAATAAAGAATCCGTCATGGTGCAAGCCCAACCAGGGAATGGAAGATGAGACTCTGATTGGTTTATATATATAATTTTTTGTATATATAAATAATTCAAATACTAAATAATAATTCAAATACTTAATAATATTGGCTTAATAAATCTATCAGCATGTCCCTATACTCGGCAAAAAAACGTATTTTATGTTTTAAAACAGGAAAACCGTTCAGATTTAGAATTACATGGCAAAAGAATTGTAATTATTGAGTGAACCTTTTCTCAAATAGCATCTAGCTAAAATGACTCAATCGTTTGCAGTTATAAGCACTACTAACCACTTCACACCTCTAACATGAAGATGTTGTGTCTAACAACACCCTGTAACCATGCTAAAATGAAGGCACATCCTCTTGTGGCTAACTGCTTTATTGCGAGTTAATTCTTGTAAAGTGGGTTTAAGTGTGCCATCATCAGTCTCTCCTGAAGCGGATCTCTCAGAGGTTAGTGAGAGAAAGGAATCCAGCCTCAGTCATCTCCACACAACTGGAACGCTATAAAACGATGCCAAAATATATGCACAGCATGCTCTGCTGTGCTGCCTGCCATCCCTTTTCCTGAAGCAAATAATTGGTCTGTCCTCATCAATCATGTTCGGGTTGCTGTGTTTGACTGAGTCCTGCTGTTTGAATGGTGTTAACTGAGACACTGTGCCCCGTTTCTGACCTTGAGATAAATCAAAGCCTCCAGCACAGGTTACACAGTCACACACTGCAATGAGTCAATAAACATCTGCATTGCTCAGCGTTCTTATCAACATCTCTGTATCTCTGTGGCTTGTAGGACCTCCTGAGAGCACGAGGCTCCTTCTGCATGCTGCAATCTAACCACGTCAAGAATGCTTTTGACAGCGTTCGCTTCAAGGCAGTTTATTTGATGGACAACGGCTCTTTTTAACACTGTAGCTTTGTCCGCAGGCAAGTCAGCACCGGTCGTGTTCAGAGATCGCACTGGTCTCTCTCTATAACAACAATGAACATGTTTTTAAAGGCATTATGACTGTGATGAATGGGACACCTTTGATTATACGTTTGTATGTATGTGTATGTGTCACCCGCATGTTGCTCTCTGGAGTTTACATTATCCGCCTTGGTATGTACTCGTATAACTGTAGGTCGCTGTATAATAAAGCCATTCCTTGCTCTTTACATGCAGGTGGGAGTTTGGTGGTGGCCGAGTAGTTGGATCAGAGCAATGCCAGCCATGCCATCAGTCACAAACACATCATGTCACAGGAAACGCTGGCAGGTGTGTATAAACAGGCGAATTCTTTGCTAGGACATCCATTGATTCAAGTAACCTGGAGATGCTCTAATTACTCTGAAAAACTGCCCTTTGACTTGCCCATCCACCTTTGCTTTGTTTGCTCAGGTGCTTGTATGGGTTGTGATGTCTCTACTGCCGCTAGCAGCAGGAGGCAGGTCGCGTTTACAAGCAGAATCCGAAGCTGCGGTGGGATTTGCTGGTGCTGGCGTAGAGGAGCCACCTTTAGAGGCTTTTCCAAATATTGAGGAAGAGATTGAGGAGGGCAGTGACTCCCCGTGGCATGGCCTGTTCGGTAAGTCGAATGATTTCTACAATAAATGAATTAATAAGAAATAATTCAAGTCTGAACAGGGTGATAAATGTCTCTTTCTTTTTGTCCATTTCTATCTCTCCCACAGAGCCATCTGTTCTCATCGAGGATGACCAGCAGCTTGCAAGATGGGAACGTTCCCCCCGCTCACCGGATACCTCTGATATACAGACCAAAGGTGCGCGCAAGAAAAAGAAGAAAAAAGAGAAGGAGGAAAAGAGAAAGAAAGAGAAGAGCAGCAGGGGACGTCATAGCAGTCGGGACTGTCGCATGGAGAAACGTGAGATGCGCGTACGGGACCTGGGCATGGGCTTCGACTCGGACGAGATTGTCCTCTTCAAGTTCTGCGTCGGCTCCTGCCAGAGGTCTCGAGGAAACTACGACTTGGCTCTGCGTGCTCTGCTGGCCAACGGTAGTCTTCCCAAGCGCACCGCCAGGAAGGTTAGTGCACACCCTTGCTGCCGCCCCACAGGCTATGAACCGGTGTCCTTCATGGATGCTTCGACAACCTGGCGAACCATCAAGTCCCTCTCTGCAGCGGACTGTGAGTGCGTGGGATGAGGCGAGCTGAGAGAGGGAAGGGGGAGCCTGACCTGAAGAAATGGCGCAATGGTCAAAGAAAGGAAAGGAGGAATCGGGAAGCCTCCTCTGCCGTGGCTACAGAACGAGGTCGGGCGGGTTTGGCCACGGTGAAACACTTTGAGGGAATTTGGTTTCGCTGTGATTGATTCAGAACAACAGCCTGTTCTCAACAGCCCAAACCTCAACAGAAAAGCTTGAATGGGTTCAACCATGTCAGAGGCGACAAGAGACTCTTTGGACTCAACATGGAGAGAGTATGTGAATAGAAGAACTGCAACTTTAGATCGTCCATCTGAATGGCTCTGTAAACAAAAAACTAGACGTTGTAACTCGACGAGCTTTTGCTTACTAGGGGTTTCATCAGATTTGGAAACAGCACGAAACCCTGTAACATTTTGACAGACTCATTTGTTGATCCGCGATGTCAGTGCCCATTTTCCTGGCCTTCAGTCTGGCACGTAATATTCCAGCCAGATCAGCAATGTTTGGATCGTTCATTATTAACAGCACATTACTGGTGTAATTACAATGTAATTGCACAAACATATGTGGAGTATTATTAAAAATTGAGCCCATAGAAAACACACAGGCCAGTTAGTATTACCCTTTCAGCTGGAAGCGCTGAAGGTTGATTGTATTCGCAGTAGGATTTCCATTTCTCAGGATTTTTACAGGACTGAAATGAACTATTTTTCTATCTTACATTTTTAATCCTTTTTAATAACATAAATAAAGTAAGAGTATTGGAAGGGTTCGTGTTCCATAAGAACAGGTTTTTATAGAGAAAGAGGAGTAGCGCTTTAGATTATGGCCTGGAAAGTACTGTGTAATTAAAGCGAATTTATAGCATAACTTTCAGTAATTATAGTGTAACTATGTATGTGTAGGTATAAGGGAACAATATGTAATATTTGGGGAATAAAGGGGAGATTATCAGGACAAAATAACAAATTATTTATACTGTAAGTTGTTTTGTTTTTTAAATAAGGGATAATTATCCGTGTAGGTACAGGGTAAGTATGACTCTACAGGCTGTAAATTAAAGTGGTGCTTGTTCCCCTCTTGTTTCATGTAGTTACAGGGTAAGTACAATAAAAGCACGTACACAATCTGATATCACTCAGAAATATTTGTTTGAAAAACAACTTAATTCAAAACAGATTTATGGATCTTCTTATTCATTGTTGAAAAAAAAAAAGATTAATTTCAAATAATAACATCCTGACAGAAAGAGGCACGTTTTGTCACTTTTTAATCTTCCTTTTCTTATCCCTCTTCTTCTTTGAGGAATCCCATGTCTTTTGATATTTTGTATTACTATTTGTTAAAAGAAAAAGTACACCAAGAAATGCTCTCTAACTGATCTTTTCGCATCCGACCAACTGTTACCAGCACGTAAATGAGTAAAGAAGCTTCAATCTTTCATGACAAGTTCTAAAACACATCATTGCTATTATCATATATTATGTTATTGTTTGTACACTGTTGTGAGCATAAAAAAGTGAGTTTCTCAGCACACTCACGTCACGCTTCAAGTTACGTCAAACATGAACTCAACCCTCTTATTCAGGCAGATGATTGCTGGTCGGAAGCGATAGTCTGGAGTTTAAAAAATGTAAAATATTGTTATTTTTCTTAGAAACACTTATCGTTTCACTTCAGAAGACAATTCATCCATTGGGATCATATGGATTACTGTAGTTTTCTATTGTACTTACCCTGTAACAACATGAAACAAGAGAGTAACAAACAGCCCGTAGATTCATACTTACCCTGTAACCACACGGAATATAACCCCTTACTTAAAAAATACTTACAGAATAAATCATTTGTTAATTTTCCTGATAGTTAGCCATTTATTCCCCCAATATTACATATTGTTCCCTTATACCTACATGTACTTACTTTATAGTTACACTATACTAGTTATCAAAAGTTACACTGTAAATTCGCTTTAAGTACACAGTACTTTCTGGCCCGTAATCTAAAGCGTTACCGAAAGTTGTTGAAAGATAAATATAAAGTGAAAATTTAAAAATGCAAAGGAATATTTGATGCTTAACCAATAGTCTGGTCCAGTAGTACAATGCAATAGGTTTTTTATGATTTATTTATGATGGTACATCAAATATTAATATACAAAATACATAAATATTATCATTAAGATACAATAGGTAAGCATTATGTAGGTCTAAATTGATAGTTGGATTCAGATACATACCACACCAATCTAAAAGTTGGTTCTTGATACATCTTGCCTGACATATTTAGCATTTATATGTTGATTTAGTAATAAAATGGCATTGATTGCACCATAGTTATCAGGGTTTTCCCTGTTTTAGTTATCAACAAAAATAAATTAGCGTAGTGTGATGTCTACCAGACTGTGCTTTAGCAGGCTCATTAGCGTTCTCTTTTATCGACACAGATGATGACCACAATGCATTTGTCATTGTTTATCTTTTTGTTACCAAATGGATGCTATGCATCCCTTAACATTTACTGTACACCTAACAGATATCATATTTATTTTTTCATCTAAGTTATTTATTTATTACTATGTCTACACATGTGTCTTGTGGATGTTTATATTTATTGTTTATACCTTGGCCTGCGTTCTTCGATCCCTGTCATCTCATGATGAACCGGCATGGATAACAAGGCTTTGAGAAAAAAAAAGTCAGCTGCAAAATATCACGGTTGTGGAAAAACTGAGCTATTTAACCCAAATGTTTTCATGGAGTAGGGAAGGACTTGTAGATATCTTTGTCATGATCTGTTGAGGGATTTCATTGGGTGCTTTTTTTATGTCCTCCAAGGGTTATAAAAATCTCAGAGCACTTACCGGGAAGTCCCAGACTCAATTTATGAAAAGGAAATTAAAATAGTTTTCTTCCAAAACTCTAAGGATAAGGGGGAGAAGGATTGTGTTCCGATGAGTCCATCTGTCTGCCCAATCTGCTGACCTTGTTGTATTCAGTTTCAATATTAAAAGCTGCTCCAAAATGACATTTAAATATATTGTTTTAAAAAGCTGATAACAATAAATGGCTTTGCTTCAGTATTTTACATGTTTTATTTATCAATTATATTTGTTGTTGTTGGCAAAGTTACTCTTTATTTTTGTAATTCATATTTTCTGTATAGGAATAAAGCTGTTTATACATAATGTAAATTAAGATTCTTGTCCTTTCATTTAGGTGCAGCAGCAAACTCTTCCAAGAGAGGTTAAGTTTAGATACATAGCATGTGCACTTTTATCTGTATGCTTCCATATTAAGTATGTGTATTAAACGGCTTAAAATCGTCAAGAAGTTCATCCGCACCACAGAGCTTTTCCCTCCATTGACCTCTTGTCTCAGTTCAGCTAATGGCAATCATCAGGTAGTCAGGTAGACTGCTTGGAGACATGTATGTACATTATAGCACCATTAGGCCCTAGGTGAACCTCTCATCTGCTAAAGTGCAAAGAACGTTTCCATCTGTTGTCGAGCTGCTAATGAGCGCAGCCCTCACAGACCAGCCTGGCTGTGGCTCAGGGGCCTCTGTGCGGTGAGTCTGCACCTCTCACACCGTGGGTGAACTTAATTAACAGGAGATTGGAGCCTCTTCTGCATTTTTAAGGTATAACTGCATTACTAGGACCAGATGCTTGAAACAGTGATCACAATAGATTAGTACTCTTCAGTGGTCTGTAGCTGGAAAATGATTTTGTGCAAAAAGAAAATCCTTTGACCTTTTATTTTTAAGTGAAATGTGAAGGCCAAAGTATGGTAACCTGTACTTGGAATTTGTCCTCTACATTTAACCCATCCATGTTAGTGCACACACATTAGGAGCAGTGAGAAGTGAACAAACACACTGCAAACCGTGTGTTGGAACACAGTAGATATTTTGCATACTGGCTCAGCTGCTTATGGAAAAAGTAGTATAAAATGTATATTCCAAATTCATATTATTGTAATTTTTCATAGTAGTAGTAGGCTTCAAATAAGCAAAATGCAGATTGTAGCCTATTGTAGGCCTAATACATTTTTTGTCCACATATGAAATATCTGTCGTCATAACTCACCTTCACGTTCTAAACCCGTAGGCATATGACTTTCTTCTGACGGAAACAAAATAGATAATAAATGTGTGCAAAATGTAAATCAGCAGGCCTATGATCATTGCTTGATCGTGTTTACAAAACCTGTATGAATGATTAGCCTAATTAACGAATCAAACGGATCGACTCAGTTACAATGATTCAATGATCTGCTCGCTGTTTGATAGAATGAAGAAAATTAGGATTAGGCTCATGGTTGTTGTTTGTCACACAAATCTAGTTTCATACTTGGAATTAAGGCGGACGTCTTGGACCACTTTATGGTGTTATTATTTATTTTATTTTTTTGTAATTGTGAAGGTCCTCCTCATTCACTCATGCACACATTGTCTGGAAAGATATTGTTCAAAAATCGTGACAGGCGCTAACTAAAGAGCTTTAGTAACGTACGTTGTATGTTAGTCAGTTCAGCAGAAAGTGTGATATAACATTATTAATTTAGTTTGGGCAACCTTAGTGTTCGGTTTTAAAAACTGTGCGGCATTGACATCTGCTGGTCAATATAAGCTAAAGCAGTTGTGTCGGTTCAAACACGGTAGATCAACATACTGTGTACACATATGTGTTCACCGATAGGCATTTTAGTCGCACATTTAGAATTCAGGGGTGGCAACTATATATTTTACTGTCTATGACAACTATCCAACATGTTTGATGCGTATTGTTTTGTGTCATCGTGGTGTCAATCTTCAGTAGGCCTATACCTACAGTCTGCATCTTTTTCTATAGGCCTATATGATTTTGTAAGTAAAATCTTCAAAGGGTATACAATTACTTCATTTACATAATACTTTAGATACAATCCATATTTACTTTACAAACTAGTAGCTAAAGCCTACCGTTTTTATAGGCAACTGCAAAATCAACTTTTTTTCTGTTAGTTTTACGAGGTTACTGCAATTCTCTACATATTGTCAGACAACAACACAAAAAAATAAGAAGGCAGATAAGAGATGTGTCTGCCCACACAGCTGCACTGAAATCAATAGCTGAGTCCAAGGCCTCCATTTGTGTGTTAATGAAGGACTAGCATCAGTGTGATCTGTGAGGTATTGTCCTCCAAAAAAAAAACGGGGTAAGATACAAAACTAATCTAAATTCTGTGGCGTTACAGTAATTACACACCCCTTTTCTGGTGGTCATGCTATTACATGGGAATTAATACACAGGCACAAGAATGTCAAATGTTATAAATGTGTTAGCACAACCTAATTGTAAAGCAACCTCAATTTAAAAGGTGCAGTGTTTACATTTTACTGTCTTATCCCAGATTAGTATAGAGGCTTAGCTGGTTACACTGGTCTAGCCTATACTTTTTTAGAAGTCATCTGTTCCAGAGATGAATAAGCTATTAAGTATTGCATTTTTATTCGAATTAAAGCAATTGATTGACTAAGGTTTCCAAGATTATTTATGTTTTCATATTGTGTAGATTGTATATGTCTACTGCCCTATTTATGTAACACTTTCGAAATCTGCAAAAGGCAAACAACTGTTATGTATATAGTTGGTGCCTTGGCTTCTTTCTTGTATTCATTAAACTGAGCATACCTTGTCATTAGTGTTGTAGTGAAGACCACCTAATCCGAGAACAATGGGTGTTGAGACCAAGACAAGACCAAGGCAGGACAAGATTAATTCAAGACCAAGACCAGAGCAGCACTCCTTAAATTCATTGAGATGCACATTACCCCCTTATAACTAATACATTACTTATAGCACATTTAATTAGAAGAAGACACTATATCAATCAAATGAAATCCTTAACAAGAAAATTCCTCTTGTATCACATCTGCGCTACAGAGGTGAAACATAAGATGCATCTGAATTGGCAAATTACAAATGCATAAATACTGTTGAGGATAATGTTTTAAAAAAGAAAATATTGTATGTTTGTTAAAGTGATATCATGCTTAAATTTGTGAAAACAGCTCTCTTGCTCTTGTTGTATGGTCAGTTACAGTATATCACGTGTTATAAATCCAGATCTCATACAATAACTTTTTGCAACAATATCTTGAATTTGGGAGCATTTGTATTAATTTTTGGTGACATTTTTTGACACAATCCCTAATTCATTTCTGAATCAACACAATAAATAAATCAAATTCGAAATAAGCTATTGATTGCATCTGAAGCAGGAAGTTTTACATCCAATCACATTAATGTTGTGAATAAATCAGTCAATACATTGGCAATTTAGTCATATTGTGGTCTTGAATCAATATCCCGAGTCCTCTTAGTCTGAAACCAAGACAAAGGCCGAGACAAAAAATGACCAAGACTGGTCTCGAGTACTACAACACTACTGTCACTGTCCAGCAAAAATCTGCAAGCATTGATGGGCTCCATTTGAAGTTATCTGCACTAAACAGAAATGTGTCTCTTTACAAAATCAAACACGGACAAATGAGAGAGCACAACACTATGGCAGGGGTTCAAAACTCAGTTCCTGGTGGCCACAGCCCTGCAGAGTTTATTAAAGTGATAGTTCACCCAAAAATTACAATTCTGTCATTAATTACTGACCCTTGTGTCATTCAACCACCGAAAGACCTTTGTTCATCTTCAGAATACAAATGAAGATATTTTTGTGTAAATCCGCTGGCTCCAAAGGCCTCCATTGGCAGCAATTACATTTCCTCTCTCAAGACCCATAAAGGGACTAAACGACGTCATTAAAAGGTCCATCTCTCTACAGTGGTTCTTAGATCATTTTATGAAGCGACGAGAATAGTTTTTGTGCAACAATTTTTTTTAATCTAAATGACGACTTTATTCAACAAGTTCTTGTCTTGTCAGAGGCCCAGGCAGAAGACAAGAACTTCTTTCATTATTAAGGTTTTTATTTTTTGCGCACAAAAACTTTTTGTGACGATGACGTCATTTTGTTCTCGAAGCCCTAGTTTGAGAGTTCTCGCAGCTTGTTCTCTACACATCGTCTGAGCAGAACGTTTTTCTTGTGGGTGTCCAAGAACTATTGTGTGATTGGTCAGACATTTTAAGTGGGCGGGGTTAATGCAGAGAAACGTAGATGTTCGCCACCTGCTTTTCTCGTGAAGTATGGAATGTACTGACTAGAACAAACTTTGTTCATGTTCTTGCCACCTCAAGAAAAAAAAAGAATTTATTTCTTCTTGCAGAGTATGTACCAAGCTTTATTCTCCAGCATTCCAGGTCAAAGGTCGTATATACTGACCCAATAGCTTGAACTAGACCCAATCAACAATTTGAAGTGTCTTTTTTCATTTTCACTGACCCAGAGTTAGTACACTTTGACAACATTTATTTCAGAGGCATTTTGGCTGTAGACTAGAGTTATCATGGGCTAGTTTGCACCTGCTGGCGTGTGCTATAACTACACCATCTGGCTTCAAACATTACGTTTTAAGTTTGTTTAAATTAAAGGAAGTGTATCTAAGATTGTGGGCAAAACTGGTACTGCAGTAACTATCCCCTTTCCCCCTCCCCCTGACTCGAGGTTGCCAGATATGCTACAGGATCCAGCAGGAACGTTTGTAGCTGCAGCTGTGGTAACTAGAGCAGATCTGGCAACCCGGATGCCGAAACACAACTTACTTTGTGATTGGTAGATTGGTGAAGGGCGGAGCTTCTGCCCAAAACACAACATGACAACATCAACATCAGTTGAGGGCTGCAACAACAACTTTTAAATGACAATATCCTGGCCGGACTACTGTTGTCAGTGATAAAAGTATTTGAAATTAACATGATTTTTTTAATGTCTAGTAGTGACATATCAGGGCCATTTTATGATAAATTGAAATACATTTCTTACATACAGCTCCTTTAAATAGAACACCAAACAATGAGAGCTATTCAGATAACTTAAAATGTGTCAGTTTGTGAACTTCAACAGAAAAAGAAAGCTCTAAATACTCAAATATTAATCATTTATTTATCACGTAATTTGTTTTAATTTAAGTTTGCCCTACTCAAACCAATTCATTATTTTGAGTGTTGAGGCTGTTGAGTGTTTGACAGCAAAGTCTTCAATGGCTTAAAAACATTTAAACAACAAGTATTTTATTCTGTCATTGAATTCTATGGAAATACAACATTACAAATGGTTTCAGGTTGTTTCAAAAATACCAATGCTGTATTTTAGTTATAAATTCAGAAGAGTATTGAGATGTTAAAAAAAATATTTATTTAGCACCAAAAGTATCTTTCAAGTATCGCCATTGTCATTTTTTAATCTATCTGTGCTTTTGTCTGGTCTTTCTTTCTTTTTGCAATAGAAGCATTTATTTTAAGGATGGCTAAATTGTTGGAGTTTGTTGGTCAGTTGTACTCTAGCATGTTATTAATATAAATTGCACCTTTAATAAATTATTCACAGTTTGACAAGTCACAGTTAAGGACAACCCAGCATGCAACATGCCACAGCACAGGAGAAGGAAGCAGCATATTCATAACCACATATCAAACACATCCGTGTCACCTAACAAAACAGATTTACAAGTGTTTTGGTTTAATCCTAAAATCAGGATCATTCAGAATCAAAATAAGCAAATTCACAGAATTGTTTGTGAATGTAAGATAACACAGAAAATAGAAAAAAGTCTATTTTTTTCTTACAGTGCTTTAAAGAATGAAGATTGGCATCTCATTGTCTCATGCACTTTTTCTGATACACATGAACTTGGTGTACTGAAAGTGCAGGTCACTATTTCAGTTTTATTTCTAATATGTCAGTGGCCGGAAGAGCCACAACAGTCTTGCTGAGGAGTTTGGGGCTTGATGCTCCTTCGTCTTCATCAAAACCAATGACAGCGTTCTGTTCGATGCTAAAAGGATGAAACTCAGCCAATGCTGTATCAAAGTCCCATGCCTGGCGAAGGGTTAAGTCCACATAAGATATAGTGTTCGTGCAGGTCTGTTTACCCACGTCATTTCTACAGATGGCTGTGCCCAACGATGCGTAACTTGTGCAATTGCTTTGCGCAAATGACGGAGGTGAGTGCTGACCGTCCGTCCAACCCAAAACATGACTATGATCCCCTTTCCTCAGTCTGATAGTACGCTTGAGTCGCGTGCAACCTTTGGTTAATAGGTTTTTCCTGCACAGAATATACACCCACGGATCCAGGATAGGGTTGAAGGAGGCGAATCTAATGGCCAGGAGATCACTGCGATAGTCTGGACTTCCGCCTGACGATATGTAAGCAGGATCATACAGCTGGTTGATGAAAATGCGCACCTGTGAAGTTGAACAAAAATTCAATTCAATTAAAATGAGAAAAGATCACAACTCTTACAAATCGTAATAACAATTGTGTCCATGCTACACATTATACACGTACTGTAAAGTCTATCCTACAAGTGAAAACCTTAAATACACATTATTAAACACAATCTTCTTTTTTTATTACGATTATCATGAATATTTAGTCATGAATATCAAATTCTTAAGGTTACTCCATTTTACTTCATTAAAGCTGCAGTCCGTAACTTTTTGCACTCTAGTGGTTAATAAACAGAACTGCATGCATCTTGCAGAAGAACATTGCAGCCGGAGCTACTTCTCTCTGTTTATGTCTATGGCGGATCACGCAGGGACTGTGCTCCTCCACAGCGGTACCTACCAGTCGGCCTGAAATAGTCCCAATATAAATACTTATTATAAGTGTACCATAATGACTCAGCGTAAGACAAAAACATGGTTTGGAAAATGGATTCATGTTGTACATTCTCATTATATAATTTTTGTAAATCTTGAACACAAAAAAAGTTACGGACAGAAGCTTTAAAAAGGGTTTGTTAGAGTCTTGAAGCGTTTGTTCACCCCAAGATGAAAATAATGTCATCATTTACTCACCCTCATGTCATTAAGACCTTCTTTCATCTTCTGAACACAAATGAAGATGTTTTTGATGAAATCTGAGAGCTTTCTGTCTCTCCACTGACAGCTACGCAACTGAAACTTCTTAAAAGTTCATAAAGAGATCTTAAATAATCCACATGAATTGAGTGGTTCACACGATCACATTCATATGATGAACAGACTGAATTTGGGCTTTTATTCACATAAACTCACATATCAGCTATGGTAAACAGAAGCTCAAACATTTGCTTGACATGTCAGAACCAATGAGGTTCATTCTCATGTGTCAGGTTCAGTTGAGCTTCTGTTTATGTTCACTGATCAATGTTTACATGTGAATAAAACTAAAGCCTAAATTAAATCTGTTCATCATAAAGCGAGAGAGTGTCTTGAGAAAAGTTGGAATAAACCAAAAGCTAACAGATTTCATCAAATAGATCATTTCACGAAGATGAATTTTATAGGTTGTTCTTATGGGGTTGAAATGAGGGTGAGTATTAAAGGTGCACTTAGCAACTTTCCGTCCGCTAGAGGTCGCCTATTCAAAACAAAGGCGTAGTTTGATGATGCCAAGTTTGAGCTCAGAATCTTGGGACATGTGGTCTTCACCTCACAGCTGGTGGAAAATAAGACACGGGCAGAAATCATGTTCATGGATGCGGTTATTAACATTACTGTAGTATGAAGCGGTTGTATGAAGTATGTATAACAATCGCTGTAGTATGAAGCTGGAGCGATTGTTAAACAAACACTGCTCGCGAGCACCGGGACTTTTATGATAACGGGATGGGACACAGTCGCCGGGCGACTGCACTATTTCCGCTTTTCCGGTCATGAGTATAAGGTAAAGCAGCTCTGTTTATCATATTAGATGCATTTAAGTGTTTTTAAAATGATGTTATGACATTACTCTGTGCGTTCGCTCAGCTCTGCTGTGACATGTTCACACAGCTAAGAGAAAAGTGCTCCTGCAGAATAAAACTGAGGGTAAGGCAGCTATGACGCAATGACAGGCGACTCCCTAAAACGCTATGCTGACATGTCCCGGGTCCTTGGTTAAAATAGCAATTTTCTCACAATTTATAGTTGGAAACATTTGGGATATTGTAAGAACTCAACTGAACAAAATATATAACACTGGCCTGGTGTTTTTGGATATTTTCCTGCAAAAATACTTTATTAGTGTATTTTTGCAGTAAAATAGTGTATTTTTACTTTAATGACAGAAAACTATCCCTTTAATAATTATAATAATAAAGAAGGTCATGAGAATCTAAATAATTTTCTTGTCACATGACAACAAAATTTCTTCATCTTCACTCCCCAATATATAATTTATAGCCTATATTATTTATATTTCTTAGGCCAGCTATTAAATAAGAATAAGATTTTTTTTCCTATACATTTTTTACTTTAAACCCCACACTGTAAAAAATTGTGGTGGTTTTTGTTGGTTTAACTTAAAAAAAGTTAGTAACCTGGTTGCCTTAAAATTTTGAGTTTATTGAAATTAAAAATTTGAGTTGATACAATGAAGGAAATTAGTTTAATAAATAGAAACTCAAAATATTTTTGTATCTGAACCACATAAAAAATGTGATAAATCATGAAAATAGCACAATTTGGCATGTTTCACTGCATCATCAGAAATAACAAACACATAATTACCCAATATGCTTACAAAATCTTTTAATAATATTTGAATAAAGGTTGTCGAATCTCAAAAAATGTTCATTGTATTAACTCAAAATTTTAATTTCAATGAACTCAAAATTTTAAGGCAACCAGGTAACTTTTTTTCTAAATCATTTTTTACAGTGCAAGTATTTTATACATTTTTGTAAGAATTGCATTTTATAATTTTTTGGAATAACAAAATTAAAAATTAAAAATAAGAAGAAAAGACCGTCGCGCCGCATTCGCCAATTTTCAGGCTACAAAAACACAAGTTCACCTACTGCTCATCCCTCAGAGTCCACTGCTCTAAATAGCCAGAATGAACTAATGATGACGGGACTAATTAAGTCAGTAGGCTAATTAATTTCTTAATAAAATTTAAAAAAAGGGGGGGGGGGCTGAGTTTGTGGTTGGATACCGACAGAATTGGTTCTTGTTATTTAGGTATACTCTAAACCTCTGTTTATGTTGCGTTTTGATTGGCTGGATTAGCTAAACTTCACTGGTATTGCGCTTATTCATAAATAATATGAAATACACAAGAAAAATAATATGACCACTGCGAAGTAGGCATAACTGAATAACTCACCACTAAAGGGATGGAGCATATCAGGAACACGATCGTCATGAATATTAACAGCCAGAACATCTGGATCTCCGCAGCAGAAGTGATTTTGAATCTGCGCTGTCCGGATACATCTGCCCTCACCTGGTTCACCATACGACTCATTTTACTCATCCCGACCAGCGAACGACACACAGCGAAATTACACAGGACGGTGATGGCGATCAACAGCAGCATGAAACCTCCGTACAGAAACGTGTACGCGGCGCCGACGGAGTCCATGGCGCGCCAGTCCAAGAAGCACCAAGTTCCGGGAAAGTGTCTCTTGTGTTTTCCGAAACCAAAACTGGGCATGATGCACAACACGATATTGGCTAGATACGTCGCCATCAGCGCGAACCGAGCCATTCCCCGGTCCACATGTTGAGAGTAGAAGTACGCGTGGTTGATGGCCAGATATCTCTCCACTGACATCGCGCACAGAATAGACATCCCAGCCGAGCCGAAAAACAGCATGGAGAAGGAGAAGAAATTGCATAGGAGCGCTCCGCCCGGCCACCTGCCGGCGATGTAAGTGGCGATGACCACCGGGCTGGTGAAACAGGTGCCCAGCAGGTCCGTAATGGCCATCCCGCACACCAGAGTGTAGAAGGTGGTCTCCTTCTGTTCCTTTTTGGTGATGCAAAGCACCACGATCGCCACGAGGTTTCCGAGGACTCCAACGCCAAACATTGTAGCCGAAGTGACGAGAGAGCGATAGTCCAGGCGCAAGGCACGAGACGAGCTGTTGGCGAGAGGCACGAGAACTTCTGACACATTGAAACCCAGGTCCAACAGTGAATCATTCATGCCTGATATGTTGACAGGTGCGAGCCGCTCCACAAACTTAAAGTCTACACTTTCCATAAGTACAGTGAGTTCACCAACCTAAATACATAACAAAGAGACCTCTTAAGTTTACTCGCATCTCTCTGTGGGCTTAATTGAACTCATAGTGTCACAGCTTTTATAGAAACACACAGCTCCTCTTTCCAAGCGTGTGATGTCAGCAATACAGAGTGACGTCACGTTCAATCCCATATAGCCAGATATAGCTAATTGTAAACGTGCAGGTGTGTAACTTGTAACAAACTCAATTCATTGAGGAATGACAGGAATAGTGGCAGACTTTCTGCCTGTTTAACTGCATTATCTTAAGGAGCAATATCTTTCTCTGGTACTCTCTGTGTCTAAATGTATGAATAGAACATAATAACACTAATAATAATATATGCTGTGACTTGAATACATAACCATATTTGTTTCATGTGAATGATTAACTGAGCAATCAACTGAAAAGACAAATTATCCTCTTAAAGTTTTTCTCAGTCTATATTACCTGCAGTATATTACCTGCAAAAGCCTGTAACTTGCCCACAAATTTTAGATTACTTCTCTAAAAGTCTTTATGTCAGTGAACACATCGATGGCACATTGTCAGTGCCATCAGAATGACAAATCCTTGTCATTGTTCACTAACCATGTTGTCAATAATAATAGTGTATTCTGACAGTATTTTCTGATGTAAAATATGGTGACAGTTTTGATGACAGTGAATAAAAATGCACAAGGATGCATTTTTCCTTTATTGCAATTATTACTGCCCGCCCCCCAAAACTCTTCACATATCTCCTAACAAACATTATTTGACACTCATAAAACCAAAAATTAATAAAAACACTATAGTGTTTACAAACAAGAATACTGTTCAGAATTTCCTGCAGTATTTTAACATTTTCCTTGTTTTATATTACAGTACAAAATTATACCTATGTTGTGCCTTTTAGATGGTAATGAAATTGAAAGGCTAACATCTGTGGTGTTCAACTAAATATACACTATATTGCCAAAAGTATTGGGACACCCCTCTAAATCATTGAATTCAGGTGTTCCAATCACTTTTCAATGGCCAAAGGTGTATATAATCAAGCACCTATGCATGCAGACTGCATCTACAAACATTTGTGAAAGAATGTGTCGCTTTCAGGAGCTCAGAGAATTCAAGCGTGGTACCGTGATAGGTCCCCAACTGTTCAATAAGTCCACTCGTAAGATTTCCTCCCTACTAAATATTCCACTGTCAGCATAGTGGATGCAATTAGGAACAATGGCAGCTCAGCCATGAAGTGATAGGCCAAGTAAAATTAGAGCGGGGTCAGCGTATGCTGAGGCGCACAGTGTGCAGAAGTCAGCTTTCTGCAGAGTCCATACCTCAACAGACCCCTAAACTTCATGTGGCCTTCAGATTAGCTCAAGAACAAAGCGAGAGCTTCATGGTATGGTTTCCATGGCTGAGCAGCTGCATCCAAGCCTTACATCACCAAGTGCAATGGATAGCATCAGATGAAGTGGTGTAAAGCACGCTGTCATTGGACTATAGAGGAGTGGAGGCGTGTTCTCTGGTGTGACGAATCACGCTTCTCTATCTGTCAATCTGATGAACAAGTCTGGACTTGTTACCAGGAGAGTGGTACTTGCCTGACTGTATTGTGCCAAGTGTTGGTGGAGGGGGAATTATGTTGTGTGGTTGTTTTTCACGGGTTGGTCTTGGACCTTTAAGCCGGGTGCACACTGTGCGATTTTGGCCACGATTTGGCCGTCTGAGACAAATTTAGCAAATCCTAAAAGATTCCTCTGATCCAAGGCTAAAATCTGACGTCTTTGGTCGTTAGTTTGACATGTTCACCGGCAGCCGATTAATGACCGCTGCGATCAAATTTTACCTCAGACGAAATTCTGGCAGTGTCAGAAGATTTGGCACACAATCCTGCAGTGTGACTTTGGCAATATTGTATTTTTACTTTCATGCCAATAAAGCAATCTTGAATTGACTTCTCCTAAGACGACAGTCAAATATCTCCGTTTTTCTAGACAAACTATGACCAAAACGAGAGCTAGAGATTTCTTTGTAGCCAGCATTTCAGTCCCGCGTGTAATGCAGCTCACTGTCACTGAACGCTTCATTCATTGATGATATAAAACACCGGATGAGTTTTCTTGTGTGCGTCTGTTTTTAGTGCGCCTTCACTCGTGCAGTCTGACATTAATGCCAACTGAGATCTTACAGTGTGACATGGATCATGTTCATACAGTCTGACAAGGGACATTCGCAAAGGATTTTGAAAAATCGCAGTGTGCAGGACCCATTAGTTTCAGTTTAAAGAACTCTTAATGCTTCAGCATACCAATACATTTTGGACAATTTCATGCTCCAAACTTTGTGGGAATAGTTTGGTAATGGCCCCCTCCTGTTACAACATGACTGCGCACCAGTGCACAAAGCAAGGTCCATAAAGACATGGACGAGTGAGTTTGATGTAGATGAACTTGACTGACCAGCACAGAGTCCTGAACTCAACCCGATAGATAGAATACCTTTGGGATGATTTAGAGCAGAGACTGCAAGCCAGGCCTTCTTGTCCAACTTGTCCTAGTCTCACAAATGTGCTTTAGAAGAATGTAAAAATTCTGATAAACACACTCCTAAACCTTATAGAAAGCCTTCTCAGAAGAGTTGAAGCTGTTATAGCTGCAAAGGGTGGGCCATGTTAAACCCTACGGATTAAGAATGGGATGTCATTAAAGTTCACGTGCATGTAAAGGCAGGCACCCCAAACCTTTTGGCAATATGTGTGTGTGGATGTGTGTGTGTGTGTGTGTGTGTGTGTATGTGTATGTGCGTGTGTGAGTGTTTGTGTTTTTACAAATAGTTTTGTCTTATCAGGGCTAAATCCTATTGTCAAACAGAATTACTGTATGTTTCTCTCACATCTGTTGTTTTCTTAAACAGCATTAAGAATGCCTTTGTTCTTAGTTCTCTGACAAGGCCAGCATTCTTAATCATCCTTCATCATAGGCTTTCCTGTAGCTCAAACAGTAGAGCATGGCGCTAGCAATGCCAAGGTCATGGGTTCGATTCCCAGGGAAAGCAAGAATTGACAAAAATGTAAAATGTGTACCCCTTAAATGCAATGTAAGTCGCTTTGGATAAAAGCGTCTGCCAAATGCATAAATGTAAATGTAAATCATAACTGCACCTTTAAAAACTAAAAAAGGTTGCTGTATGTCATTGTTATGTATCAAAAAGTTTGAATGTGTTGCCATGATTGCACATTTCATGAAGAAGAAATAAACAGTCCCTCACACACTGCACATCCTGAGCTGATGTATATAGGCAGTGGCGAAGTATTGATCTGTTTGGACTGGGAAAATCTTTACATCAATCTTTATCCTAATCCATATGGGAGTATTTAGGCACAGGGAAGGTTATGAATCTGCAGGAATCTAAATGAAGCCATACTGTTGTACTAATGGGAGTGTAGGATGACAGCAGAGCCTTTCTCAACACCGAATCTCGTTAAAGCTCTTCTTCTGTCCACCACAGGTATCTGATAGCACTGGGGAATCCATGGGCTTGAGGTGTAATTTGAGGTAATGAAAGAATTCATCATCACGAGGGAGTTAAAGAGCGATTCCACCATGTGACGGCTCTGTTCAATCTCTGTCTTTGTAAGTAGATTCTGCCCTGATGCAAGCAGCAGTCGGTGTGTGAGCGGCCGGCACCCCGGGCAAACGTCTCCCTCAGCCTTTCATATCTTTCTGCAATAACCTTTTGGCCATAGACGTCAACACTCACACGCCCACATTACACACAGAGGGTAGGCGTTTATACCCCGCTCTTGTAGAGGTTGGCTGGCTGAGTGTGTGCGTGGTAAGTCGGAAGTGTATATACGGATATCTATTTTATGAGCAAACGCATACTATAAATGTCAATGGAGAATCATTTATAACACAAATAGTGGAGCATAAATCTTTCACCTTGATCATTTCCTATTTGGTACGAAACCATTATTTAATATATATCTAGATCTCTCAGCAGTGTTGGGGAAAGTTACTTAAAAGTAATGGGTTACAATATTGCATTAAAGGGATACTCCACCGTTTTTTAGAAATAGGGCTTATTCAACATATTTCCTACATTTAGATATGTGGGCAAATGCATTTTTGTCTCAGTGCATGCATTGTTTTAGTTTGGCAGGGTCGGCGCTAGCTTAGCTTAGCATAATGAATGGAATCCTATGTTGCCAGCTAGCATGTCCCGAGTAAAAGTGATCCAAAAAAGCCAACTAATTATTTCTTGTGGCCTGCGTATTCACAAGAAGTAAAAACAGCGATGCACATTAAGACTGCGATTTCCTAGGCAGATAATAACTTGGGACTATATTATGGGGAAGGACAGGCGAAGCACTGCTACTTGGGCGCAGAGATATCACGCAACACATCCGAAATCCCTGGCTTTTAGCTGGCTATTTTTTCATACAGTACATGAATGGCGATGAACATGGATGATTTTGTGAGAGACGAAGAGGGTTACTTAGACAATCACGATCCAGAACCATACCTCTATGAACCAGAGTTTTCAGAAGAGGGTCTACGCCTGCGTTCTTTGGAAATAGAACGACAGGAGGAGGAGGTTGCGATCGCTCAACAGCCGCTTTCACAGGTAACATAACATCATCATTTATTTTAGTTTCGGTTGTTCACACTAAACAGGTTGAATTCAACATGTGGCTATACTAGAGGAGGCTAACTTTATTTGAACTGTAGTCTATATACCTCTTCTCAGCATCTATCTTACAACCAAATAAAGACAAGCAATAACATAAGGAAGAGTAATAAAAGACAACTTACATGTCCACTTTCTGCCTGTGCTTTGAAAATGGATGGGGCGGCAGTATCTTTCAGACGTAATGTCTTTCTTGGCCCATATTGCATCTGTTCAAAGTAGTCCTTTGGTGCAAAATGCTCATCGCAAACACGATATTGTTTAATTTTGTAGAGAGGCGTTGAAGTACAGATATCCAGATCAGCTAGCCATTTATTTCTCAGATCCACATTTGATGGAATTCTTTGAAACATTACATTAGTGTGTCCGTTGCTTGTTCTCAAAACCTTTTACTACGCAGGCATTTACCATGTTTGCTGTAACTGTAGCTGTCACTTCTCAAAATAAACAATCCAAAAGATAAGACACTCGGTGCAGGTCACGTGATATCTGCGCCCAAGTAGCAGTGCTTCGCCTGTGTGCTTCTCCATAATATAGTCCCAAATCTGCCTAGGAAATCGCCCAGTCTAATGTGCATCGCTATTTGTACTCGTTGTGAATACGCAGGCCACAAGAAATAATTAGGTGGGGGTTTTTTTAATCACTTTTACTCGGGACATGCTATCTGGCAACATAGGATTCCATTCATTATGCTAAGCTAAGCTAACAGCGACCCGGCCAAACTAAAACAATGCATACACTGAGACAAAAATGCATTTGCCCACATATCTAAATGTAGGGAAGATGTTGATTAAGCCCTATTTTTAAAAACAATGTTAAATTCATTTTTTAGGAATACTGAATTTAGGCACCGGGCCATGTGTTTTCAAATGGAGTGCCGTGAGGAATCTCTATGTTTAGTTTTGTTTGATAATATTGTTTCTTGAGCAGCAAATCATTATTTCAGGATGATTTCTGATGGATCAAATGACACGGAGTAATGATGACCATTCCAGAAATTAATGAAATTTAAAAAATATATAAAAATAGAAAATTGCTGTTTGAAATTGTAATAATATGTCACAATATTACAGTTTTTGCTGTATTTTTCATGAAGGAAAATGCATTCTTGTTCAGCTTGAGAAATATATTTAAAAAAACATTACCAACTGCTCACTTTTAGTGTGCATATGCAATACACAGCACAGCCACACAAACAGATATACTGTATAAGCATATTCATATACAATATACATTTACACACACACACATATATATATATATATATATATATATATATATATATATATATATATATATATATATATATATATATATATATATATATATATATATATATATATATATATATATATATATATATATATTTGCACATAGAGTACATATACACAGGCATATTTGACATTGACACATGTCAATATAATTATTATTGCTCCAAATCATTATAATTGTTACCTTGTGATGATATTCCCTTGAGAGAGAAAAACAAAAGGGCTGAAAACACACCTATTCAATGGAATGTCAACATAAAATCAAGCACGTTTCAACAAATGACAAGATTAGCTGTTGCTATAGAAATATCCCGCAGCTGAGCCTGGCTGTATTGTGCATTTGTTACTATCTACAGTTGTTTTGACTCTCAGAGCATGGTTTAAACTAAAGATGGCATTGAGTCATGACACATACTTCTGTATGGCACTTCCTTTAATGGGAATTAAAGGAAAATAACATGAAATAAAACCCTGAATAGTTTATATACTACATTATGTACCTACAGTTTTCTTTCCTCTGTAAATAGTACACCTATGCTCCTCAACTGTATTTAGTGTGAGGCCTACACAAAGTAATTTTTTGTGTTTTATTACATCTACTCTCTAAAAATGCTGGGTTAAAAACAACCCAAGTTAGGTTGAAAATGCACCAACCCAACAATTGGGTTGTTTTAACCCAATGGTTGAGTTGTTCTTACCCAGCAATTGGGTTGTCTTAAGCAACATTTAACCCAACCACTGGGTTAAAACAACTTAACCATTGGGTTAAAACAACACAATTGTTGGGTTGGTGCATTTTCAACCCAACTTGGGTTGTTTTTAACCTAGCATTTTTTAGAGTGTAGGTGCACACTTTAATTTTGTATGGATATTTTTCTAGTTTCTGTTTCTAGTTTCTGGCTTACATTGCTCCAGCAGTACAAGCTATGACATCTGAGCATTGTGCCTGTGAAATGTGAATACATACACAATACAATACAGACACTGTGGATTTTCTATTCTGTATGCTAATAAACTGGTCTACCGTCACCAGGGTTGGGAATCAAAAATAGATTACAATTCTGGAACAAAATACTTAAAGGAACACTCCACTTCTTTGAAAATAGGCTCATTTTCCAACTCTCCTGAGTTAAACACTGAGTTTTACCGTTATCAAATCCGATCTCTCCGAGTCTGGCAGTATCACTTTTAGCATAGCACAGATATGTTTTCCTATTTAAAACTTGTTTAGTTGCATCATTCACTAAGACCATCGGAAAATGAAAAGTTTTAATTTTCTAGGCCAATATGGCAAGGAACTATACTCTCGTCTCTTTCATGCGTAATAATCAGGGAACTTTGCTGCCGTACCAAGATATTACGCAGCGTCTGAAAATAGTTCCCAGCATGCTCAAGCAGGTTGTCACGTTGGTTATGTTGACAGAAGTTAGCCTATTTTCAGGCGATGCATACTATCATTGCACTTGCTGCACCCATGGTACAGTTATAACCAAATACTTGTTATAATTCAGATTCCTCTTATCAATTCCTTTGTGTGCATTTTAATTATTTTAAACCATTCAAGTACAAGAAGACCCACATATCCAAAGTGGGTGCATAGAAAAAGTATTTTTGCACTTGAATCGACAAATACACACAAAAATATGTCAAAATATCCTTGTGAACACAGTCAGTTATATCTAAAGTGAACGTAAACCATTGACAAATGAAACGCATGTGATCCATGCTGCTCTTAAAGTGACAGTGACTCCTAATATTCCTGCTGCCATCTCTATAATAACATCAAACAACAAAATTCACTCGTTGTTCTTGACTAAATAACATTTGTACTGTATATTTTACTTATAAAAGGCAGCGTTATTTAACAGTTACTGTAGACAACATGAAAATCTTAAAACATTTTTTCTTTAACTGTATCTTTGTGTTTATTTGTGCGATTGCTATTTTGTTTATTTGTTCTTTTTGAATAGCAGAGTGTTTACTTATCTTTAATAATGCTTGAAATTAATATTAGTTAGGCTAGTTGTTTTTGTTATGGTATTTTAATTGATTGATTTTGTTGATTTTTGTTCAAGGTATTCAGTTACAATGAAAGACTTACATCAAATGTGAATGATATCTGGTTGTATTGTTTTATAATGTTACAATATAATATCACCAAACAATTCTGAAAAAAAAATTGTCTTTTTATCCTGGTTTCCACAATAATATTCAGCACAAATGTTTTCAAAACTGATAATAGTATTTTTTCTTTCTTTGGCAGCAAATCATCATATTAGAATGGTTTCTGGAGGATTATGTGACACTGGAGACTGCAGTAAGGATGCTGAAAAATCAGTTTTTAAATCATAAGAATAAATTATATATTAAAATATGTAAACATTTTAAAATATAATAAAATAGAAACCAGTTAATAATATTTCACAATATTACTGTATTTTTTATCCAATAAATACAGCCTTTGTGAAAAAAATAGAATAAAAATGTTTAAACCTTAGCGAACCAAAATTTGAATGCTATATTTGGGTTAGAGATCCTTTTCTGCACATTAAAGGGATAGTTCTCCCAAAAATTCTGTCATCATTTACTCACCAATTTCTTTTAAACCTTCTTTCTTCTGCTGAATACAAAGAAAGATATTCAGAAGAAATATTTGTAACCAAGCTGATTTCATATCTCTTTATTTTCGTGTGAACTTTACCTTTAAGTCGCCCTCATGCCTTTTGACCATTTCATTTGGAAAAGTCTATTGAAAACCTTAACTACTGGGTATGCTAGAATCCACCGCACTTTTTTACTTCAAACGCTGCAGACATTTTAACTGATGTATAGTGGTCAATGGTCTTGATGTATTTCCCTCCCGACAGAGCTTCAATATCCCAATCGAGCCATTCATTCACGAATTACAGCATCAATTCCTCAGTGCTGTAAGTTTGTCTAAACAAATTATGGCTCGATTTTGTGTACTTGAAAAGTGTTGGTTTAGTGATTCACTGTTGGCTGTCAATTTCTAATTAAACGTGTTAAATCTTCTGCTGTTCGTTTGTTGCTGGTAGCAGGAGTTTACTTTTTTTCAAAGCAAAACCCAAATATGAGGACTCCCTTCTATACATAATTTAAAATTAGCAATACATAATTTAAGATTCATTTGTACTTAAATAAAAATAAATAAAAAAAATGCTATTTACTAGTACAAATATTCAACAAGTAAAACATTATAATAATAACAAACATAAATCCTTATATAAACCTGTCAAAAGTATGCTTTTGAAAGAAGTCTTTATGCTCAAAAAGACTTTATTTGATTCATAATACAGTAAAAATAGTAATATTGAGAAATATTATTACACTTTATAATTACAGAGTTTCTTGAGGAGTATCGTCATATCAGAATGATTTCTGAAGGATCATGTGGCACTGAAGACTGGAGTCATGATGCTGAAAATTTAGCTTTGCATGGGAATACATTACATTTCATTTGAAATATTTCACAATATTGTTGTCTCACTGTAAAAAAAATGACAGCCTTTATTTAAATATTATTCAAAATTTTGTACGCATATTGGGTAATTGTGTTTTTTTGTGTGTGTGTTGATGCAGTGAAAGTGCTATTTGTGATTCATCACATTTTTATCTGGTTCAGATAGAATAATATTTTTTCTAGTTATTAAACCAATTTCCTTCATTGTGTCAACTCAAATTTTGTGTTTCAATAAGCTCAAAATTTGAAGGCAACCAGGTTACTTACTTTTTTAAGTAACAAACAATATTTTTTACAGTGAACTGTATTTACTGTCTACATTGTATACGCTTTGGTGAGTACAAGAGACTTCCTTCAAGAACATTAAACATTTGTATTATTCCAAACTTTGTCATTCAAAATAATTACTGAATTCCCTGGACCAAAGTTTGAAAGTGTTTTTAATCAAATAAATTGTCAGAGTTTTGAAGTGATAAACTAAGAGCTATGCCATCTGAATTCAATCGCAACTGATGCTGAGTTGTCGACAAGAGTGTGACGTTATCTGTGTGATGCGCAGGAGGAGCGTTTGCTCATCACATCATACTTTGACGTAAATGCTGTAGTGATCTAATAACCCATCAGAACGTAAGAGTAGTTCTCCCTAGAGGGAAAATGCAGTTGTCTCCTCCGTCATCTCTCTCCACGCAGCTCATTAAACCTCTTTCTGTCTTTCACTCTCACACGCCGCTGTCATGCGCTGTTTCTCTCTTTATTCTTTTCAAATCCTCTTTGTTCAGACTTGACAGTTATAGTCAACCGTCTTTGTCTCTGAGATGCCATTATAGGACAAGAGAGCGTGCAAGAGAATGAAAGATGCTGAATGTTTGACGGCAGAGCGCAGAATCCGAATCGTGTGTTGTGAAAGATGTGTGATGGAGCCGCTGTGACTTAGTCTCGCCCTTTCCAGAGGTGAGAAATACGGGTCTTTGCCTTTTGTCATGAGCTCAGGAGTTTTTTAAATGAAAATGGTAAAAAAAGGTCACAGGTTTTCATGCTCTTGATCACTGTCAGCTCACCTGCATTCATCCACACCGTTTCTGTACTTCTTTCTTATGATAGGGTAAGTACATTTTGAAGGTACCTACACATTAACCATCTAAGCATGAAATATGCCGACTTTAATGAATAAAAATTAATTCGTCATTAATCTGTCATTAATTTGGACATCCTACTTAAGCAAGTGCGTAAGCAACGTTATTCACATAAAGTATAATTTCATTGTAGCGAACAAGAAGAATAATAGCCATGAGAGAGTGACGGCGATGCGGTCTCATATCTCTCATGGAGGAGTGACAATAGTGAAGGACAAGAGAGGACCAGGCCTAGAGTTTACATTGTATTTTGTGTGTGCGTGACAGTCGTCCGTAAGGGGCTGCCGCTTTTACTTTCTGATTGTTTATTTTATTAACGGTTTCATGAACAGGCTTTTTTTTATACTGTTGTCTGAGGTCAACTAATGATGTTCGTGTAGTTTTTACATTCAAAAACATCATAACTAATAAGTAATAGGATATTTTCTACACTGGTTTTGAGGCTCTATCTCCAAAATGCTGGGTTTTAATGGGTGCGCCGCACTGGAGGCTTGGAAGTAAACACCCACGACAAGGATTGGATAAAATTTGAATATTTAATGAGCTTCAGCTCCTGTCATATCTATGCCCCTGTCAGTTCACATGAGGGATTGTTTTGAAAGCGGCAGCCGGAATGATTCTCTCGATAACAGGGATTGTAAACGTCTTTATCAAACAAACACAATGATTTATTTCGCATCCACCTGCGATTAATTGGACTTATTTTTGTATTACATAACTTGCATGATCGGTCGATATAAGCGCGAACCCCATGCACACACAAAGACACACGTGCGCGCGCCCTTCAAATGTCAAGTCAAGAGAGAGATAACAACGCAGAACAAGAAAGGAATATTATGAGATTCATCGGCCTGCCGGTGGGCTTCTGTTTTGGTAGCCCATCTGGAAAAACCAACATGCTAAAGGTATGTTCTGTTAAGGGGGTCGCACACCGGACGCGGAGCTCGGCGGCGCGCCGCGCAGCGTCTCAGGTATCGCACACCAGACGCGCACATTTTAAAAGGCTACGTTTATTATACATTTCCCCAAAATATGTTTAGACTTTATTCAAGCTGTTGAACTCAGAATGTAAAACAAATTTGTCTTGTAGCAAAGGTTGAAATCAGTATACCTTAACGATAATATACTTTTAATATAAAGCCTTGAAATGGCGCTCTGTGGCGCGGCAGGATTTAGAACATTTTCCTGAGTCGCCGCAGACAGGCACCGAATGCCGCCACCGGTGTGCGTACACTCATTGAAAACAATGTGTTCGAATTTTAAAGACGTGGCGCGCCGCCGAGCTCTGCGTCCGGTGTGCGACCCCCTTTAGACGCGTACCGTACACATAAGCAAAACGATCTATAACTGCAATACTATTACATATAAAAACACGTTTTACTCTTAATTTTGGGTTGGGTGAAAGAGATCATTTTCATTGCTTGATTTATAAACACCCATCAGTTTGAGAACTACCACAAATTTTGAAACACCCACTTTTGTTCCGCATAGGCCCCATACTCAGCCGAGGACCGAGCGGCAGAGCGGACCGAACACAATGTAAATTCCAATGCTTGGTCCTCTCTTGTCCTTCACTGTTTTTGCTCCTCCTTTTATGCTCCCGTCACTCCTCCGTGAGAGATCCGAGACCTGTATGAAGCGCAGCTGACGCTCATCACCCTCGCATTGCTCTCTCGTGGCTCTCTCTCACCCTGTCCGTCACATACCCCCATCGCCCTCACAGACGACACAGCTGTTTCACAACTGGTTGGTTTCACCGAACCACAATGATCGCTTGTGTTTCGCATTTTTATTATGACTCCTTCAGTTCCGCTAATGCTTTCAAATCTTTGTTTTTATTACAGTAAAAACTCTTCATGTAGTGTCAATGTTATATTGTTTCATGGCTATGTGTAGGTCAGTATAGACTTATATTGAACTTTTATCTTCTACAAACAGGCCATAATCCTGTCAGCCATGAAATTCATTATAGCTGCTGACTAAGCAGTACTTGAAGACTGAATGAACTGTTTTCCATGTAAGCTAGTTTTCCATAGTTTTTGGAACTATGTCACGGCAACATGACAATATCCCAACATATATGTATATATCTAGGTATGTACACCAATCTGGCATAAGATGAAGTGAAGTGAATAACACTGATTATCTCTTCATCACGCTGCCTGTCAGTGGGATATATTAGGCAGCAGGAGAACATTTTGTTCTCAAAGTTGATGTGTTAGAAGCAGGAAAAATTGGCAAGCATAAGGATTTGAGCGAGTTTGACAAGGGCCAAATTGTTATGGTCTGATGAATACCGTTTTCTTTTACATCAAGTTGATGGCCAGGGGTGTGCACGTCTTACCTTGGGAACACATGGCACCAGGATGCACTATGGGAAGAAGGCAAGCCGACGGATGCAGGGTGATGCTTTGGGCCATGTTCTGCTGGGAAAGCTTGGGTCCTGCCAATCTATATGGATGTTACTTTGACACGTACCACCTACCTAAGCATTATTGGAGACCATGGAAACGTATTCCCTGATGACTGTGACCTCTTTCAGCAGGATAATGTTCCACAAAGCAAAAATGTCTCAGGAATGGTTTGAGGAGTTGAATTGGCCTCCAAATGGACCTTGTTTATTTTATGTATTTAATTATTTTACTATATTTATTTATACTACTGTAATGACTTATTTTAAATAATACACTGAATGTTTGCTTGGACTAGAGGTTGAGTGGCATTATTAGGTACGATATGTAATGTGAGAGTATTGAGTGTGTATGCGGGTATTTAAATGGAGGTGCTTTTGAGTTTTTGTTAGGTAGGTTATTGTATGGTATTTTGTAAATGCCAGATATTTAGATTGCTGAGAATAATAATTGACTCTAGTCTATTTCTGTGTGTTGTGTTGATTTTCTGTCGCTGCTGTAACACCTTAATTTTCCCTCTGGGATCAATAAAGGAAGTCTAAGTCTAACATGTTGAATGTTGTTAACAGTGAATGTTAATGAATGAGTTTGCACCGTTTACTTAATTTTCCATGCTGCATTTCACTAATAATAATTTGCTGTATATTAATAATAAATAATAATAATACATTGTATTTGTATTGCACTTTACATTTAGAAAAAATCTCAAAGATACATTTAAGATCATTTAAAATGACAAAATACTAATAGATTTAATAGCTAAAAGACATAAGCTCTCCCGAAAAGAAATGTCTTAAGTCCTTTTTTAAAAGTCTCAAGAGTTTAAGGTACCCTCAGATGGTCGGGTAGGGCATTCCAAATACAAGGAGCGGCAGAACAGAAAGCCCAATCACCCATAGTGCTGAGCTTAGTCTTGGCAAGATGGAGGAGGATTGAGTTTGTTGAACGAAGTGACCAAGCTGTAGTTAAAGGTGTGAGTAGCTCTTTCAGATAAAGGGGGCATTTACGTAGATGCACTGGTGGGTTAGAAGAGACCCTATATTCAATCCTGGCGGAAACAGGAAGCCAGTTAAGTGAATGGAGAATTGGTGTAATGTGTTCATATTTTCAAACTCTCAACGGGATCCTTGGTGCACTATTCTGAACACACTGCAGTCTCTGCAAGCTTTTGTTAGGGATCCCAATGAGAAGTGCTTTACAGTAATCCAGTCTGGAGGAGACAAAGGCGTGGACCAGTTTTTCAGCATCTGCTAAGGTTAATGTTGGACGGAGTTTAGCAATATTTCTGAGATGGTAGAAAGATGTCTTGCAGAGGTTTCTGATATGGGCTTCAAAGCTGAGACGTGGGCCAAATCTTACACCAAGATTGGTGACAGTGGTGGAGAGGGGAATATCCTGACCAGAGATAGTTATACCAGTTATGGAGGAAGACTGTGTTTGATGTGGTGTGCCAACAAGAATTTCCTCAGTTTTAGAGCTGTTTAACTGGAGGAAGTTGTGCTTCATCCACACCCTTATCTCCTCCGGACAGGCAGTGAGTGTTGAAGACGAAGATGATGTTGGGGAAATTGCAGAGGTGTTTCTGATTTCATGTACAGTTGTGTGTCATCGGCATAGCAGTGAAACGAGACTCCATAGCGGCTAATATCATGGCCGAGGGCGATTATTTAAATGATGAAGAGAATGGGGCTAAGGACTGACCCCTGAGGGACCCCACAGGTAACTGTTTTGCCGGGACCTTGCACTTCCAAGTGAAATGTACTTATGATTTAAACCAATTTAGAGCAGTGTCAGTGAGTCCAGTAGTTTGATGCAGCCGGTTAAGGAGTATGCCATGATCCACTGTATCGAAAGCAGCTGACAGATCGAGGAGTATGAGGAGGGATGGTGAGCCTGCATCAGCTGTCATCTGTAGGTCATTTGTGACTCTAACCAGGGCTGTTTCCATACTGTGTGCAGAACGGAAACCAGACTGAAATTTTTCGAAAAGTTTGTTGTATTTTTTGATGATCCTGGAGGTGAGAAGCTACAACTTTTTCCAATACTTTGCAGATGAATGGGAGATTGGAAATGGGCCTGTAATTTGTAATTAACGCAATTAGCGCAGCATCCGTTTTTCTTCACCTTTGGCTACAGTGTTACATTACATACTTTTTTACACTTGAACAAACAATAACGCACAGAATTATGCCAAATCTGCCATTTGTTGAGTATTCTCATAAGAGCAGTTTTAAATGAGTTAAATAAGGTATTAAATGAAGTTAAAGAGTTGTGAGAAAATGAGATGAGCGCATTAGTTTTGCAGTGACAGCAGCCTAATAAATCAGTTGCTGTGATGTCTGTCATTAATGTTAATCAAAGAACAAAGGTAACAGAGAAAATTGTAGCTTTAATAATTATTATATATAATTATAATGTATGCAGTTAGGAAAGGTTTTTGATAACTTTATTACATTTTTGTATATGTTTAGTAGGTATGAAGGCCACATGAATAATAATAAATATGCCATTTATTATAATGTGTTTATGTGAAGATTGATTTATGTTCATGTGAATTGAAATGGTAAAACTTTACAATAAGGTTCATTAGTTAACATTAGTTAACATGAACTAATAATGAACTGCACTTATAAAGCATTTATTTATCTTTGTTAATGTTAATTTCAACATTTACTAATGCAGTGTTAAAATCTTGTTACAATTAGTTAATTCATTGTGAAGTAACATGAACAAACCATGAACAGCTGTATTTTAATGAACTCATGTTAACAAAGACTAACTAATGCTGAAAAGAGGTGTTGTTCATGGTTAGTTCATGATAACTAATGCATTAACTAATGTGAACTAATACAACCTTATTGTAAAGTGTTACCATAAAAACGTATATTTTTAAAGCCTAATCAATGTTGAAATTGAATGTTACAGATCAGGTGTGTAAGTCAAACTCACGGAATCAAAGGGAAACTTGGAACAGGAAACTTTTAATTGAAATACCGCAGGAACATCCAGACACACCACTTTACATGAACGACGACAGACAAACACTGAGGGGAAACTGAGAACTAAATACACAGGGCTAAACGAGGAAATAGACAAGACACAGGTGATGGGTATAACTAATTAGACAGACCGGGGAGAAACTAGGTCACGGGGGCTGAACTCAAAACACAAAGAACACAAGCAGACAAGGTAAACATGTGACATTAGCCTCGTTTCCATTACCCTTCAAAATGCGCAAATTGAAATTGCGAATTGAAAATACGCCTAATGGAAACGCGGCAATTTCGCAAAAACTCCCATATATCGCAAAAAAGTTATGCTCTCATGAGGTGGTTTTTCAGGCAATTTGAAAAAGGACATTTTCGCAAAACTGCAATGGAAACGTTTTTTGCCCCATTGCTGCTACAAATAAAAAGTTAAAACTATGCAATAACTTCAGTATCTTGTTAATTATACAGGTCCTTCTCAAAAAATTAGCATATTGTGGTAAAGTTCATTATTTTCCATAATGTAATGATAAAAATTAAACTTTCATATATTTTAGATTTATTGCACACCAACTGAAATATTTCAGGTCTTTTATTGTTTTAATGCTGATGATTTTGGCATACAGCTCATGAAAACCCAAAATTCCTATCTCAAAAAATTGGCATATCATGAAAAGGTTCTCTAAACGAGCTATTAACCTAATCATCTGAATCAACTAATTAACTCTAAACACCTGCAAAAGATTCCTGAGGCTTTTAAAAACTCCCAGTCTGGTTCATTACTCAAAACCGCAATCATGGGTAAGACTGCCGACCTGACTGCTGTCCAGAAGGCCATCATTGACACCCTCAAGCGAGAGGGTAAGACACAGAAAGAAATTTCTGAATAAATAGGCTGTTCCCAGTGCAGTATCAAGGCACCTCAGTGGGAAGTGTGTGGGAAGGAAAAAGTGTGGCAAAAAACACTGCACAACGAGAAGAGGTGACCGGACCCTGAGGAAGATTGTGGAGAAGGACCGATTCCAGACCTTGGGGGACCTGCGGAAGCAGTGGACTTAGTCTGGAGTAGAAACATCCAGAGCCACCGTCCACAGGCGTGTGCAGGAAATGGGCTACAGGTGCCGCATTCCCCTGGTCAAGCCACTTTTGAACCAGAAACAGCGGCAGAAGCGCCTGACCTGGGCTACAGAGAAGCAGCACTGGACTGTTGCTCAAATTTTGCATGTCCTTCGGAAATCAAGGTACCTGGAGGAAGACTGGGGAGAAGGAAATGCCAAAATGCCTGAAGTCCAGTGTCAAGTACCCACAGTCAGTGATGGTCTGGGGTGCCATGTCAGCTGCTAGTGTTGGTCCACTGTGTTTTATCAAGGGCAGGGTCAATGCAGCTAGCTATCAGGAGATTTTGGAGCACTTCATGCTTCCTTCTGCTGAAAAGCTTCATGGAGATGAAGATTTTGTTTAATCTAAAAATATTAAACACACTAATGTTTTAAATCTCGATTAATTACAGAAAACAATGATTACTTAGTAAAAATAATAATCAATTGACTGTGCTAGTTAGAAGCCATGCATATGATAAAAATGAGAACATTTCTCTCTTGAATGCATGTAAAAATACGAGCTTCTCAGCTGCATTCCTGAGGTTGCAATAGCCTCACAACATAGCATTGGTGCTATCCATATATCTTTATCTCCATGTCTATGTCTCTTAAGGACTATTAAGCAAATCTCTTCTCTCAAAATTGTAAGCCAAATAGAAAGACAGCATGAATCATTTGAAGACGCGTTTAGAAAATGTTGTGGTGCTTGGGTGACTAACAGCCTCGTGTAGCATTATTGCCCCTCTAAGGAATGTGTGGTTACGTTAGCATCTGGTCAGGGGAGATATTAGAATTGTTCATCTTGTGTCTCCTCAGCTGGCAAGATAATAAAAGATACACAGAGTGATTTCCATGTATTCTTAATGCCATTGTGTTACATTTGTTCTAATAGATAGGTCGAGAGATGCTACTTTTTATGAATAATGGAGACACTAAATGGCAAAGCTCTTTGTCTGTTGGCTCTGGTTTTCAAAGTAGCTGTGTTAATGTAAATGGGATTTTATTAGAGAACATTACATTACCTCTATAGTATACTTTACACATGAATATGGTAATGAAATAAGGAGCAGAATTTGAGCAGGTAGAAGTTTAAGTGTATCATATGTCACTGTCTCGTAATCCAAATAATAGATGCCTCATTGAGTTAAGATGGAATAATACCATAAAATGAATTACTAGCTGACACATTTAAGGGAAAAAAGTGAATACTGAATGAGTGAGTGGGTGAATGTCTGAATGAAATGGCTAGCTGGCTAATTGAGCGTGGTCAGGCTAATATTAAACCACACAGCTCCAACTAAGGCAGGTGGCTCAAACCAGGGCTTTTATCAATGCAGTGTTTTATCAGTCTCTCCTATTGACAGGATGCGGAGCCTGAATTAATATCCTCTCAGGACATTAAGCAATTTTCCTCTTCTTTCACCATGGCTCTTTGGTATTCAAAGGCTAAGCATTCACATGTGCTTCAGATTGACACTGTCCGTTTCTAATTAAAGATCCTGCATTTCCACTGGAAAACAACAAAAGCACATTAGCAAGCAGGGCAATTACCAGATAATGCAGCAGAGAGAAATGAAATGAGATTTGATTCAAACACCTTGAACTCTGCCTCAGTTAAAGAGGACAAACTCTGATATGAAATGACTGATAGCTTGTTCTGCTGTCAGACGATACTTCCTCTCTGTCGCCCATCTCATTCACTCAAACAAACATTACAAGAAGAACATCACACACCACTGTGAGGATGACAGGCAATACAATGAAAATCAGGAACATCATAAACACTTTAAAAAGAAGTCAGTAAAAAAGGGGTCTGATGTATTAATTAATATTAAAGGGGGGGTGAAATGCTGTTTCATGCATACTGAGCTTTTTACACTGTTAAAGACCTGGATTCCCATCCTAAACATAGACAAAGTTTCAAAAACTAATGTTGGACGTTTGATAGAGTATTTCTGTGTCAAAAATACTCCTTCCGGTTTCTCACAAGTTTCGGAGAGTTTTTTTCGAGTATGGGTCTACTTGACGTTAATAAGAGCGGAAGGTCCTTGTATGGGCCGTACGGGCTCTTCTACCGGTAGGGTGCGCGCGCGCGTCACTAGCGCGAGAGAGGAAATGCACGCTGTAAACAGTAAACTGCTCACAGCTGCAGATCCAGTCGTCCGTGAACACTAATGTCGGTTATAGTCCGCGCCGCGCTCAATCAAATGTCTCTGCTGTGCTTATCGTCGTGTATGTACCCTTACAAAACAAAAATATATTGCAGTATATTGGAAAATATAATGTAATACATTAGGCAATATATTCACATATATGGGATTTAATATTTATATTCTCCAATATATTGCAATATATGAAAGCGGCAATCATTTGTATATTTTGCAAAATATTACAGCAATATATAATATATTGTATAATACCATCCATATATTATTCCATGTATTTTTCAATATATTATAATATATTTCAAGTAATATATGGTAAATATATTTTCCTTTCGTAAGGGTAAACATCAGTAAACGACACGATCGCGTGCTTCGTCATTCAAATGCACTAACGGACTTCATTGCTGTTCTATGTAACTTATAACGTTACACTACTCCTGCTACTAAGGTTTGGTCGCATACAATAGTCCATAACCCGAATCATGTCATGTTGACAGGCCTTTAAATACAGTACTTACCACAGAGACGGACGTCCTGCTGTTGCTATTTCTATTTCAGCCTCCGAATTAGATTCTGGATCATATCTATTAGCTGAGATAGCCATGGGTGTCTCCACGCTTGAGGACGTCACCGCTTTGCGCATATGTCATTCTTTAGCTCCGCCCACTCGATACGCCTCCAGGCGCTCGTTTTTTTCCGGAAAGACTCGGTACAGCCCATATTTCTTTTACAAATATAATAAAACGAAAGACTTTTCGGAGATATGAAGGATGCAATACTACTCTATAGGTACTCAAGATTGACATGAGATGGTTGAAACTGATGAAACTGAGTGTTTCACCCCCCCCCCCCCCCCCCCCCCCTTAAATAATTTTCTGTATTGATTTATCAGTACTTTTAAGTTACGGATTACATTCTGTTGTGTTTTAGGGTTAAATGAAATGTAAACTTAGCAGAATAAAGTATCACTATTTTATATTTTTTAGACATGTCAGGACCTATACTGCATTAGGCCTATAAGTTAACAGTTAGTTACATTGATATTATTTTTATAATTAAGTCATACATTTGCTTTTTCAATGTGCATGCTCATAATCCATTACACACTGACTACTTTTACATGTGCACCAATAATGCTACTATTTATAATAATCAGAGTAATGGGTCCTGCACACTGCGATTTTTCGAAATCCTTTGCGAATGTTACTTGTCAGACTGTTAGAAACTTAACCCCCGCTGTAAGCCATGTCCCACTGAAAGATCTCAGTTGTCGCGGGACTGAAATGGTGGCTATACAAAGAACACTCAGTTTCAGTCAATCTCATGTCAATCTTGAGTACCTATAGAGTAGTATTGCATCCTTCATATCTCCGTATGAAAACTAAACTAAAAGTCTTTAGTTTTATTATATTTATAAAAGAAATATAGGCTGTACCGAGTCTTTCCGGAAAAAACAGATCACCTGAAGGCGTATCGTGTGGGCGGAGCTAAAGAATCATGAGCTTGCACAAAACGGTGACGTCCTCAAGCGTGGAGAAGAAAACGCTACCCTAAATAAACCATGGCTATCAATCAAATTCAACTAATACATATATGATCCAGAATCAGATCCGGAGGCTGAAATACATTGAACAGGAGAAGCAGCAACGGCAGGACGTTCCTCTCTGTGGTATGTACTGTATTTAGTGGCCTGTCAACATTTGTGTGTGTTTACTCGCAGTTTATGAGGACATGATTCGGTTTATGGACTATTGTATGCGACTAAACCTTAGCAGTAGCAAGCAAAACGGTTTTGCACGTCAGACAAGTGTAACGTTATACATAGAACAACAATGGAGTAACCGTTAGCGCGTTTGAAGGACGAAGCACGCTTTGTGAGAACGTACCCTAGGTTTATGTTTGGGTGGTTTTACAATAAACAAACTGACACCTATATTTGTCAGCTAAACAAATGTATTTAAACACACACCATAGATCGCATGCTCCATTGATAAATTAACTAACGTTATACACAATCGTGTTGTTTACTGATGTTTACTTAAGCGACGATAGCCAACAACACAGACATTTGAAGCAGTTTTACTCACCGCCTGTTTCCAAAGCACGACCGTGAACCTTTATCGCTGGGGCTGCTCCGTCAAAAACACACTTCTTTGGTAACTGTTGATTTGGTGAAGTCCTGTGACAGCAGTGACCGTGTAGATCCACTTTTGCGACGTGACTGAAGCGATGTTGTGGCGCTTCCCGTCATTTCTGCGTTCAAATCGGTTCAAATGCAGCGCTGCCTTCCCGGAATGCTGTGCTGAAGCGTTGAAGTCGCTTGACGTCACCCATAGGAATAAAGTGGAGCGCGGTGCGACAGAAGTGTTGCACGGACGAGTGGATCTGCACCTGAGAGCAGTGTTTATGGGCGTGCATTTGCTCTTTCGCCTCAGCCACGCGTGCGCGCACCCTTCCGGGAGAAGAGCCCGTACGGCCCGTACAAGGACATTCCGTTTTGTCAACGTCAACCTACCAAAAGGACACTGAACAAATCATTTTGGATGCAAAACATTGGAGTCACTGTGACAACAATAGCTCTGTTTGGTTGATATTAGTTTAATATGGAGAGGTGGGGTAAAGTCATTGTTACCAAAGCTTCTCAGTGATTTTAGTCCTGTCCGAATGTGCCGTCTCAGTAGCCTAATCATTACAGACAATGTCAGTAAATATGGTGACTTTTACCTTCTGGAAAAAGGTCTGGAAAAATGAACTCAGGTAATAATGGTAAAATAATAATAATAAAGGTAATGCATGTCAATAGGGTGAAGTCACTATGAGAGTAAAAAAGACACAGATATATGAATCCATATTAAACCCTGAGGCTTGTGGCGACACATTGATGTCTTAAGACATCAAACGATTGGTTTATGCGAGACAATGTGTAACTTTTTTACCTCATATCTGATCAATCTCATCTAGTATTCCCAATGCCATTAATTCCGAGAAGTAAGGTCAAAACCCAGCACAATCATAGATATATATTTACATAGATCATTCGACCGATCCGCACCATCCGCGCAAGCACTATTGAGTAATTTATATATACGGTATATATATGGGTTTTGACCTTATTTGACGGAAGTGATGGCGTTGGCAATACTAGATGAGATTTGTCTGAAAAAAAAATATATATATGTTTTGTGTCTTAGGACATCAATGTGTTGCCATGAGCCACAGAGTTTAATATGGATTCGTATATCTGTGTGTTTTTTACTCTCATAGTGGCTGTCATAGAAAACACCCAATGTACATGCATTATACGAGCAACGGTTGGAGTTAAACCTTCATTTGTTTTCTACTGAAGAAACAAACACACCTACATCTTGGATGCCCTGGGGGTAAGCAGATCAAATTTGTATTTTTGGGTGAACTATCCCTTTAATATTTCATATTTTTCTGTTTAAATGTAGTTTTCTAAACCAGAGGGGGTCAAATTCTAACCACAAAATGTATGATTCCCTGAAATGTCGTTGCTCAGCAGGTCTCAGATTATTCTGTTTTTACCAATAAGTAAGTCACTTTTTTACTAAATGTGCACAATTATATATAAATACACTAAAGTGACAATTTCTGAATTCGGCATTTGAAAATAAATCAATAAAAAATCATTAAACGGTTAGTCTTGACTAGCAACACATACTTTTTCATTACTAAAGGTCAGAGCTATTCAGTTCTTTTCTGTCGCTCATGGAGGGCCATGATCAGTGACGTAGGCAGAAATTTGTTTTTTGGTGGGGTCTTGGCAAAAGTGAGCGGGCACAACATAATCTAATCTACAACCTGCCCACATACGAGAAGCGGTTACAACACACTTTTGACCCTTTATTTAACAAATATGTCTGTATAATAAACTGAGGGGGCCTACTCATCATAGTAACCCACCATCATTGTAATTTTAAAGACCTTCATTTTAGCTGATTCTGTTTAATTGGGTTATGAATTAAACTCTGCAGGTCATGACCTTCCAGGACCGTAATTGCAGCCCTGCTATAAAGCACCACTCAATACCAAATAATGGGCATTTTGATTGATCAAAATCCCTATTCGGACGGGATTAGTTTTACAAGGGTTGATGGAGTAATGTAATTTTACCACAGGACGTCTGTAATATTAATGGCCAATTCACACAAGATAAGAAATCTCAGTAAAACGAGCAGAAGTGGGAGGGGTAACTATATTTACGCACCGTCATCACCACCCTATCATCATGTGTGTATTAAGTTACTTCCTGTAACAAAGTTCTTAATGTGAGGAAGGAAGAGGACACGGGGGTCGGCTGGACGGTTGATGCTCTTTTATTTATCAACTCAATATATCAAAAGCACACTTAGTAGTGTGGAGATTCTTTCCAACTCCAAACACTCGCGATCACTTCCGGGTCGGTACTTCCGGCTTCCGGTTTCTCAGTCTGTGTTTCAGCATCAACCGTCCGTCTCTCTCTCTCCCTGGTCTCTGGTTCCGCCGAGGTTTTATACCCTCTCCGCGCTCATTACTGGAACAAGAGACAGGTGTTATTAATCTGCGTCCAACCCACTCACTTACCGCTCGTCCCGCGGCTCTCTCTCCCGCTGCAGACCTCGCTGAACCACGCCCCCCTTGCCACATACCCCCACCGTCCGACTCAGGCCGGGGAGCCGTCCCCATTTCTGGAGAGGAAATCGGCCACAGCCATCTGAGCACCCGGCCTGTGGACCACCTTGAATTTAAACGGCTGAAGAGCTAGATACCAACGGGTGATCCGCGCGTTGGTATCCTTCATGCGGTGGAGCCATTGGAGAGGAGCGTGGTCCGAACAGAGGGTGAACTCTCGCCCCAGGAGGTAGTAGCGGAGGGTGAGAACGGCCCACCTGATGGCCAGACACTCCTTCTCTATGGTGCTGTACTTAGCTTCCCTCTTGGAGAGCTTACGGCTAATGTACAGCACCGGTCGCTCTCCCCCCTCCACCTCCTGGGCCAGGACTGCGCCCAGCCCCCTGTCCGACGCGTCAGTCTGCAACAAGAAAGGGAGAGAAAAGTCAGGGGAGTGTAAGAGCGGCCCGCCACATAGAGCAGCCTTCACTCGGGTAAAAGCCTGTTGACACGGCTCCGTCCACTGGACCGTATCTGGTAGCCCCTTTCTAGTAAGGTCAGTCAAAGGGCTGGTGAGGTCCGAATAATTTGGTATGAACCGTCTATAATATCCCGCCAGCCCCAAGAACTGCCTAACCTCCTTTTTGGTCTTGGGTCTCGGACAGGTTGCAATTGCTGCGGTCTTATCAATTTGGGGACGCACTTGTCCATGACCCAAGTGGAAGCCCAGATACCTTACTTCCACCCGCCCAATCGCACACTTCTTTGGGTTGGCCGTGAGCCCCGCTCCCCTCAGCGACCTCAAGACCGCCCTGACATGCTGCATATGCCGCTGCCAATCGTGACTGTAAATCACGATATCATCCAGATAGGCAGCAGCATATGCGGCATGGGGACGCAAAATCCTGTCCATGAGGCGCTGAAAGGTAGCGGGCGCCCCGAACAACCCGAAAGGAAGCGTGACAAATTGGTGCAATCCAAACGGCGTGGTGAAAGCTGTCTTTTCTTTGGACAATGGAGACAAGGGGATCTGCCAATAGCCCTTTGTTAAGTCCAGCGTCGAATAAAATCGAGCCGTGCCCAACCGATCAAGCAACTCGTCAACCCGCGGCATTGGATACGCGTCGAATTTCGACACAGCGTTCACCTTGCGGTAGTCCACACAGAACCTGACCGAGCCGTCTGTTTTGGGGACCAAAACTATCGGGCTCGCCCAGTCACTGTTGGACTCCTCGATTACTCCCATGTCGAGCATTGCGCCTAATTCTTCCTGAACTACCTTTTTCTTGTGTTCAGGCAAGCGATACGGCCGGCTGCGAACTACCACGCCCGGCTCGGTCTCGATATGGTGCTGAATCAAGTCGGTACGTCCCGGTAGGTGCGAGAACACGTCAGCGAACTCCGCCTGCAATTTTGATAAATCAGTGAGTTGTAACGGTGAGAGGTGATCTCCCCCAGGGGCCAGCGCGACTGATTGCGCTTTAATGCTCGCCTCTGGCCCGAGATCATCCTCTCCTCCGATCACCGTTGCCAACAACACTGATTCCACCTCATTCCATTTTTTTAGCAGGTTGAGGTGGTATATTTGACGTGCCCCGTTCCTATCGGATCGTATCACTTCATAATCGAGCTCTCCTACCTGTCGTGCGACCTCAAACGGCCCCTGCCACTTTGACATTAATTTTGAGCTCGACGTAGGGAGTAGAACGAGCACTTTCTCTCCCGGTGTGAATTTGCGTAGTTTTGTACCCCTGTTATATGACCGGCTCTGGCGGTCCTGGGCTTGCAACAAATTCTCCCTCGATAGCCGCCCCAAGGTGTGGAGTTTTGTTCGCCAGTCCAGCACATACTGAATTTCGTTCTTGGCCAAAGAAGGCCCCTCCTCCCAAGTTTCTCGTAGGACGTCCAGCACCCCCCGGGGCTGCCGTCCGTAGAGAAGCTCGAAGGGGGAAAACCCCGTGGAGGCTTGCGGGACCTCCCGCACAGCAAATAAGAGGGGTTCTAACCACCGATCCCAATTTTTGGCGTCTTCCTGTACGAATTTACGGATCATGGATTTAAGAGTGCGATTAAATCGTTCGACCAAGCCGTCTGTTTGTGGGTGATAGACGCTTGTTCGAATGGATTTAATGCCCAATAATCCGTACAATTCGCTTAACGTGCGTGACATAAACGCCGTGCCTTGATCAGTGAGGATTTCCTTCGGAATCCCCACTCGGGAGATTAAACGAAACAGTGCGTCCGCAACACTCTTCGCAGAGATGTTGCGGAGAGCCACTGCTTCCGGATATCGTGTTGCGTAGTCCACGATAACTAGCGCAAAACGATGTCCGCGTGCGGATCGCTCTAATGGCCCGATGAGGTCCATCGCAATTCTCTCGAAGGGGACCTGCATTAATGGAAGGGGGCGCAATGGCGCTTTTGGGGCGGCCAGTGGATTCACCAACTGACATTCAGGACAAGACGCGCACCACCTGCGCACATTGTCATGAATGCCTGGCCAAAAAAATCGGGTCATTAAACGATTCAGCGTGGCCGCCTGTCCCAGGTGGCCCGCCATCGGGTTAGAGTGAGCCGCCTGGAAAAGCATTTCCCGGCGGCTCTTTGGTACTAACAACTGGGTTGTATCTACCTTTGTCTGAGTGTCTTGGGTCACTCGATACAACCGATCTTTTATTATGGCAAAATAAGGATAGGAGACAGGCAAGGCAGGTTGGAGAGACTGTCCGTCGATCGATCGGACCTGCTGGAAAGCGTTCTTAAGGGTGTCGTCCTGGGACTGCTCCAGAGGAAAGTCATCGCGGTCCGAGAGAATTAGTCTCTCAATCCCGCTCGGTTCCTCTGGAGTTGTCTCCGAGGGTCCCGGTTCAGTCTCCCCAAGCTGTACTCGCACCGCCCCCTTCCTTGCCTTTTTCCCCCAAGCGGCATCCGCACACAACGATCCCAATAAAGCCGTAAAGGCGGGCCAATTCGTCCCCAGAATTAGCGGATGCCGGAGGTGTGGACTAACCGCCACCTCTATACTATGCTTTTGCCCCCGAAATTGTATCGTGACTGGGACAACCGGATATTCCACCACATCCCCGTGCACACACCGCACCTTAACCATGCGGCTTGTATCCAATGCCCCAGGCTGCATCAGGCTTTGATGGATCGAGGTTTGGTTACATCCTGAATCCACCAAGGCCTGATATGTACCCCCCTTGATACTTACAGGAATTTGGTACTCTCCTGCTTGATCGGGGGTGGTCCGCTGGACGTCCGGGATCCGGATCATTGTCCCGATGTCCATCCTCGGACATCGGTCCACCAAATGATCCGGATCACCGCACCGCCAGCAGGCCAGCCCAGGCTTACCCGCCACCCCTGCGGCGTGGAGTGGGTTGGACAATGAGCGCGGGGAGGGCGCGGAACCAGAGCCACTATCACCCCCCATCCCCAGCAGCCCCGCCCCCCTGGGTGGAGCCCGCGAACTCCCGAGCGGTCCAGGGCCCATCCCACCCCAGCCTCTGGGGGGAATCCGAGGAGGGCCCGGAGGGCGTGACCTAGGGAGAGGGATAGGAGGAGAGGGAGACACAGAGGGGGGAGAGAGAGAGCGAGAGGTTAAAAGGGGTGCGCCGACCCCCGGGCACGCCACCAGGTGGTCCTCCGCCAGGTGGATGGCCGTCTCCAGCGACGTGGGCCGGTGGCACTGGACCCACTCGGCAGTTTTCCTTGGGAGCCGAGCGATGAACTGCTCCAGTACCACCAGATCGACGATGTGGTCCACGTCGCTTCCGCCGGCCAGGAGCCATCTGCGGCATGAGTCCCGGAGCTGTTGGGCCATCGCGAAGGGTCGGCCGGCCTCCCCCCACTCCAGGGAGCGGAACCTCTGTCGGTGTTGCTCCGGGGAGCGGCCGACCCGCTGGAGGATGGCCTTCTTTAGGTCATCATAGTCCAGGAGGTTCGCCACCGGTAGCTGTTGTGCAGCCGCCTGGGCCTCGCCTGTCAGCAGTGGTATCAGGCGCACCGGCCACTGTGCCCGGGGCCACCCGCAGGCCTCCGCGGCCTTTTGAAAGAGGTCAACGAACGCCTCTGGGTCATCCTGTGGCCCCATTTTGTGCAGGGGCACGTGGACCGGTGCGCTGGCGAGCCCGGCGGCTTCGGTGCGAGCCTCCCGGTCGATCCAGCTCCGGAACTTCTCGCGGTCCTCTTGCTGGCCTCGGACAATGGCCTCGAAGCGGCGCTCCTGGTCTGCCCGAAGGTCCAGCATGGCTTGGTGTTGGTCCTGATGGAGGACCGCGAGGGATGTAATAATGTCCGCAAATGGCGAGGCGGAGGGCGTCTGCATGGCGGCGGCGCTGTCCTACTTCCTCCCGGGTTTCGGCACCAATGTAACAAAGTTCTTAATGTGAGGAAGGAAGAGGACACGGGGGTCGGCTGGACGGTTGATGCTCTTTTATTTATCAACTCAATATATCAAAAGCACACTTAGTAGTGTGGAGATTCTTTCCAACTCCAAACACTCGCGATCACTTCCGGGTCGGTACTTCCGGCTTCCGGTTTCTCAGTCTGTGTTTCAGCATCAACCGTCCGTCTCTCTCTCTCCCTGGTCTCTGGTTCCGCCGAGGTTTTATACCCTCTCCGCGCTCATTACTGGAACAAGAGACAGGTGTTATTAATCTGCGTCCAACCCACTCACTTACCGCTCGTCCCGCGGCTCTCTCTCCCGCTGCAGACCTCGCTGAACCACGCCCCCCTTGCCACACTTCCGATATCGCGATAACACATATAATAACAGTTAGGTCCAGTCAAACAATTAATTAATTATATTCTGATTGGATTCTGTTGGTAATAGGCACTTAAATGAAGTTTTGTGCCTCTGACAAGTGCTTTTGACCTTTTTTATCTGAATGGTTAGCAGAAAACTCTTGAGGTTTGCTACACACTTGTCCGACCGCTTAAAACACAACTGAATGCTTTTTCAAACAACTCCATACAAACAGCGGAAAACAAGAATATTAGTTGAATTTCGCGATTCAATGTTTTTGGGTTCAACTGGGGTTATAAGAGTATTTTTATTCTTCTTATTTATGTTATGTACTGTGAAACTTCAATTAACAAAAAATATCAGAGGATGAATATATAGACTTTCTTACCCTTATCTTCATTGTCTTCCTCTCTGTACCATAGTTTTATTAATGAACTGAATGGCCTTTCCCGACATCAGTGGTGCAATTGGTCAGGATGACGTTCATGCTGCAACAAAACAAAATTATAATTTAACTGCTGATAAGTATTGCTCTCTTTTCCGAAGTAGTAGGCTATGTCTGATACAAGATGCTAAGAGAACGTCCTCAGACGTTATGATGTATATTTGTATACAGTAGATTTCCTTTTTCTGACGGTTATTTCTATGTAATGGGTTTTTGGAGGGCTTTCCTGTGGTATGTGAAAGGGCTTCAGCAGCTGTATTTCTTCTCAAGTCACTGTATTCAAGCAGCAGCCAATTGTTCTCAGCCCTTAATTGTCACCCTTGTTGCGGCTCATTGATCAAGTCCAATAATATCGTTTAGACCTTATTGCTTTTGTGCTCTGAGATATAGCCGCCTGACATTTAGAGCATTATTGAGTGAAGCGATGATCTCTGAAGTTGTCGGTATCACCAGAGCAAGTGACTCATAGTCTCACAATTGTGTTCCGCAGAGGCTCAGATGGAAAAAGGTATACACATTCGATTTGCCATGTTGAAAAGAAGAAAACGTACAATAAGAAAACATAGATGTTAGGATTTAGCATGATGTGATATTTTTTCTGACGGTTGGGATAGAGCAAAACAAAACGTAGAGTCGGGGGGTTACTATTTTAGCGCAATTTGCCTCGCTGCTAGGTATTTTAGTTTATAATGTTTAAAAAATGTATATTGTTCTTACACAAATGTGCCACTTCACTTAAGAAGGCCTTTATTAACCCCATGGAGCCATGTGAAGCAGTTATATGATGGATAGATGCACTTTTATGGACTTCAATAAAGACTCAACAATTCACTGCCATTACAAAGCTTGGAAGAGCCAGGACATGTTTTATATAACTTTGATTTTATTCGTATGAAAGAAGAATGTCATAAACACCTGACTTGAGGGTGAGTAAATCATGGGCTAATTTTTTTATTTTTTGGTGAACTAACCCTTTAAATACTGTATTGGATTGAGATCATGCAAACATAGGATAGGAGTGGTAATGTATATTGAGATGAATATACTACATTACTCCTATGCTAATTTGAGCTCTATTCTTTATTTCTTTATAGATGCTCTATTGCATGTGAGGTGAATCAAGAGTGTGGTGTGAAGTGAGTCATCGGTTCATTTATTTTGCACTTGTTAAAGTCATACCCTTTACATTTCACCCAAGCAAGAACGATAATGATCTCTGGAGCTCTAAAACATATTTTTATGCTGAGTGGCTGTCTACAGATGGCTTTTTTGTGACAGCATACAATATGGTTTACTTTTCTAATTCAGAAATGAGGCATGAAAGCCCAATTTAACGGGGACCAAGGTGTGAGAATCTGGAAACTTGTTATGTGGGATCATTACATGTAAAATATGTGGTGGAAGGTTGTCATTGTGTTAGGAGAGCAAATAATCCACACAAACAGCAGTCCTTCTGAAATACGCGTAATGAGTCTTTGGCTGGTTCAAACACAGCCATGAGGGAGAATTCCTGTCATGATAGACTCATTATATATGATATATGTAAGGGCAGGTCAAATCTTTTTTTTCCCCTTAGTGATTTATTTAAAGCCTGCATGAGACAAGGGTGTACTGTCTTATCAGTCGCTGGTTGGTAAATGTCCATTCGAAAACACTGATTTCTAAAGGAGTCCATTCGAATATTTGAATGAATTTCTCTTTAATGCAACACCTCATTGAGTGTGTTTACTGCGGATGCTACAGAACTAGTGTTTAGTGAAGCAGGTCTGTTTGCTTGAAAGGAGAGAGGCAGATTAGATATGAATTCATAATGCGATTGCTAATTACACTTTTACAATCACGACTCTGTGAAGTTTCATTCGTAACCCTATTTGCATATCACAAATAATATGCAATTAAAGTGATCTTTCATTGTTTATGAATATTATTCTTCTACCTCACTACATCTTCAATGGGCTGAAGGCAGTCCTGTTAGCCTCCATTGTGGTACTGCTCACATATCCTAAGTGTCATAACTCAGCCAGCTGTCGTCTTGCCAATGAATGTAAATTAAAGAAAAGCTTGCACGTACTGAACGGGGCCTAATGATGCGGGACAGTGACCCATTCCTGGAAATGTCTTACTATGACGTAAAAGAGCAAGTCTTGTTTACGGAAATACACCAACCCATGACTAATATAATATACTTGAAAATGCAATGAACCACCTCTAAATTAAAAAAACACTTTTTCTTACTGTCAGTATAGTAAACCATGGCCTGTGTGAAAATGACGTATTTTACACAATATTAAAGGGACAGTTAAAAAATCGTAATGAAATCACTCACCCGTGTTGTTCCAACCCCCTAAGTCCTTTGTTCATCTTCACAAATTAAGGTATTTCTGATGAAATCCAAGAGCTTTCTGACCTCTCCATAGACAGCAATTTAATTACCACTTTCAAGGCCCAGAAAGGTAGGAAAAACATAAAAACATTGTTAAAATAGTCCATGTGACTCCAGTGGTTCAGCCTTAATTTTATGAAGCGACAAGAATACTTTTGTGCGCAAAACGACTTTAACAAATTTGCTCTAAATTGCTGAGAGGTCAGAAAGCTCTCATCATTCATGTGGAAAGAAAGATAGAAAGAAAGAAAGAAAGAAAGAAAGAAAGAAAGAAAGAAAGAAAGAAAGAAAGAAAGAAAGAAAGAAAGAAAGAAAGAAAGAAAGAAAGAAAGAAAAAAAGAAAGAAAGAAAGAAAGAAAGAAAGAAAGAAAGAAAGAAAGAAAGAAAGAAAGAAAGAAAGAAAGAAAGAAAGAAAGAAAGAAAGAAAGAAAGAAAGAAAGAAAGAAAGAAAATAAAGAAACTACTGTGAGAAAGAGAGTAGAAATATAATGAAAAATAATCTTTAATGAGGTGATTCAGTTATGTATACCTTTACAGTTTTTTTAAATTGCTTACATTAAAAGTGGTGCTTGAGGCCCACTCAGTGAAACCATTCACTAATCTTCAGACAATCTGCAAAACTGCAAACACATTATCTGCTTTACACTCAGTTTGCAAGTTCCCTAATAAATACATAAATTCAACGTCCTTTGCACATTCAGGCAAATTATTACAGTTTACTATTATACAGTTTCTTCTAATCTTCTGTTCCTATTTTTATGATCCTGAGATTCTGATTGGTTTGTCATCAGTTTTGGTACTTAATGTTTACTCATTATATAAATGTGTTATTTGAGTTCACAATGTGACACTTGAGTTAATAATATTATAGGCCTATGTGTTTGTGTTTTATGAATGACAATGAATGGCTGTGTTAAAATGTCATTTTTGTGTAGAGGTTTTCAGAAATCATTAAGAAAGGTGTGTTAAACCAGGGGTTTTCAAACTGGGGTCCGGGGACCCCCAGGGGTCCTCCAGAAGGTTCTAAGGGGTCCCCAGAAAATGTTTAGATAATTAAAAGATAAAGCAAAAATGGATAAAGTCTACTGGCCAATCTAACTGTTTAATTTCTAAACGTTTCTCATCTTGTTTACCTTTCAGAATTGTATATGTTTGCTTTGTATCTTGCTAGTGAATTTTTCTCACTATAGCCCATCTTATCATGATCACTGGGTTCGTAGAGCAGAATTTTTAATGCGACACAATCTGCTTACAAGTACATACATTTATTGTGAAAGTTGCTTATACAAGTAATTTTTGATTGAACACCTTCGTCAGGTTTATACGTCCAACATTAAGTATATCCAATTTAAATTTGGAAACAATGTTGTATTTAAAATGTCATACTTAGTATCTATCTAACAGTTTAAATGTTTTTTCATACATAAAAATATATTGATGAATTTAAGGGGGTCCCCCATAAAGGTGCATCATATATGGGGGTCCTTGGCATCGTAAAGTTTGAAAACCCCTGTGTTAAACGTTTTCATAAATGTGCCTTTGTTTTGGGAAATCAATTAAAAAAAATATTAAACCAAACGTTAACGTTTCGTGTTTTTCAGGTCATTTTAATCAATTGATAATTGCCATTTTTGTGCTTATTTCAACTTTAGTGTAGCTAAAATTGTGGCTTCAGAAATAATCATTTGAATACATGAAATCTAACAAATTTGCTATGGTTACTTTTGCAACGCAGACGCTCCACAGTCCAGTAGATGCACAAAGGAACGAGGACATAAAAGCAACGCCGTCTCATTGGTGCAGCACTTGATCGTAGGCGGACCCGCCGCTAACGTTTAGGAAGCGCAATCGTTGATTGGATATTGTTTTAAATGCCTCTGGTTTGATTGGTCAACAGTTTGTCACACTCGACCAATCGCTGTAGAGCGGAACTATTTGAAAATCATGTGTGCGCATTATATGAATGAACAGCTGGTGGTGGTGGTTTGCTGTTAGTGCATCAGAAAGGTGAGTTAGTTTTCTTTATTAAGTAAAATAATAGCAAGACATGAACACGTACTTTAACGCTAAATTCGCCGTTACAGATGAGATTGATATTTGTTGCATTAACCTATATTATTTAATGTACACATTGAAATTAAAGGACCAAAGTCATAAGATACTCGATCAAATGCATTAAGATGTTCTTCTGTTCCCCGAAGGCGAAATGCTGGGACACATTGAGCCCGCTGAGCTTCAGTGCACCGTGGCAGTGGAGCGCTTGAATCCTGCGGGTCAAGCCATCAAACGGCAGCTCATCCGCAAAGCCACCGTCACATTAGGGCGTAATGAGTTTCAGGAGATGGTCCTGCGCGTGCACGATGGCAAAGCTCCTCAGAACTTCATGCTGCGCGATTTCCAGCTCTTCACGCGCTTTGCAAAGGATGGTAAATGCACTGTTAAGTTCGTCCCGGAGAGCACACAGGTTCTAGTCTCTGATTGTCCACCGGATCGTTTGAGGGTGTTCCTCAAGACGCTCAGCATCAAACATCAAGCATCCCAAAGCAACAAGCCTATGAGTGATAGGGCTAAACTGCGAGCCTGTCTGCCCAGAGCCTTTGAGACAGTCAGTCCTCTCCAGCTAAAAGATGTGCAGAAAGCAAACGAGCTGAGAAGTAAAGTGAACGCCCCAATCCAACCCAAAGGTCTTTCAGAGAGATCTGTCAACAAGATCTTTGGTGAAAGGAAACAAGTGAAAAGACCCAGACCTGATTGTGACACGGTATGTTCATCCTTTTGTATATGGGCCTACATTCCATTAATTTTACACCTTTGTCTTGGCAAATTTTGCAGAATTATTTTATTTTGCTTAGATTATTTGATAAACCATTAGGTTACCTACAAAAAAAATGGAGTAGTTAAAAAGAAAAGAGGTTGTTCATCTATGAAATGAGGGTTTTGGTCTGTTACACCGAAGGTCTTAACCTTTTCCACCATCTAAAAAGCAATTCAGTGGACCTGTTACTATATCTTAACTTAAACGCATGTTAAAAATTCAAATGTATTGCCTTAATTAAACCCTTTAAGTTGCAAACATTTATGTATAGTTCTGTTAACACACTAATGTTGTTTAAAGGGATAGTTCACCCAAAAACGAAAATTTGATGTTTTATATTAGAACTAGACCCCATTGACATGCATTATACGAGCAGCGGTTTGAGTTAAAAATCTTAATTTGTTTTCTACTGAAAAAACTAACACTTACATCTTGGATGCCCTGGGGATAAACATCAGATAAGCATCATAGCAGATAAACATCAAATTTTCATTTTTGTATTATAGTTAGGATACATAATCTAGTTAGGTTTTTATTACTTTTATTACCTTCAAATGAGCCATTAAAATAAGCAATGACCGCACTAATTCGGGTGACAAGTAATATCTGTCGTATTCATTGAATATGCATGTTAAGTTGGTATGTGTTATGAAAGCTGTGATTTTTTAACTGAAATAGATGACTTCAACTTTTTTTTTGAGTAATCAAGTTCCTCTAACTCAATGTAGCTTGTTGTAGCTTAATTTTTTTCTTTTTTGTATTTGAGCCAGCACATACATTTTTAGAGTGCAATGCATTTAACAAGTTAACATATAATTGTAATCCAGTAAATTGATATTAATTTCACTATATTAAGTTGTTTCATTAAGTTCATTTTTAGTAACCACAATCATACAATGTTAATCATGTCTCGTGTTTTTACTTTTGAGTTGTTTATTTCTGAGGTTCAGCATTTTTGGAACCATTTGCTGAAAAGGACTGTACAATGACTGAAGGTTTAATGTAATTTTGATTTTAGCAGGATTATTGACTTTTTTTTTCCTGTTTAGGTTAAGGCGCTTCACCCTAATAAGAAGCCTGCCTTGGTTATGCCTGTTGCACAAAAGCTAAGCAAAGAACAAACTGCAGTTCTCAATGCTGTTTTGAGTGGCAAGAATGTGTTTTTCACAGGAAGTGCAGGTAATGAACTTCACAAATTATGGATTTATTTTATAACAATTTATAGCCACATGTGTTATGGCAATTAAACCCTTGCTTTTTATGGCTTTGTTTTAGGCACAGGGAAGTCCTTCTTGCTCAAAAGAATTGTAGGCTCTCTGCCTCCGAAAAGCACATATGCAACAGCGAGCACAGGCGTCGCAGCCTGTCACATAGGAGGGACCACACTACACAGTTTTGCTGGTTAGGAAATTAAAAGTTCAAATGATTTCACTTGTGCAAACATGTTGCATGCATTCATTAGTGAATGTCCTCATATACCGTATAATTGATGGCAAAGGTGTTTTTTTTTTCTTCTTTTAAATGACTAGTATCCTCTCACCCCAAACAAAACAGTATTTTGGGATTTACCATTCACATTCTTGACGTGTCATGATCAACACATACCTCAAATCTATAAAAAGCGATGGAGTTGTGATATTGTGTGTGTGAGTCATGTCTCTTGTTATCAGGTATTGGGTCTGGCACTGCTCCTCTTGAACAGTGTATTGAGCTGGCTCAGCGTCCTGGGGTGCTGCAACACTGGACCTCCTGCAAACACCTCATTATTGATGAGATCTCCATGGTAGAAGCTGAGTTCTTTGACAAACTGGAAGCCATAGCTAGGTGAACTTGTGTAAAAACTGATACTTTCTTTTTTTCCTTTTTCTTTTCTCAGCACACTTAATTTTCCACATGGATAAAATTCAATTTACCGTTATCAGTTAATGTGGTGATGAGGGTTATGCTTTTGTTTTTTTACAGTTTAATAGTTTCATATAATGTGATTGGTTGCATCGTAATTTGTTGCTCTGGATTTCCTCCTAACGAACACCAGGTGGCAAATGAATATTTAAATGTTATTTGGATCAGAATTTGAATACAAAGTTAATCCAAACCATCAATTCTCAAAAGTCCCAGTCTAGTACATGTTTGCACATTATCATCTGTTCTGAAGGAAAGGAACAACACTAAATATTTCAATATTAGGTCAGAGTTGCTTATTAGAAAAGTGTCTTTTAAATTATGTTTCTAGGTCCATCAGAAGATCAACTGAGCCATTTGGAGGGATTCAGCTGATTGTGTGTGGAGATTTTCTTCAACTTCCACCTGTAACGAAAGGAAAAGACAAAGCTAACTTTTGTTTCCAGGTACTACCCTCCTTATTTAGGTGTAGTTCATGCTTTTTCTACTTCAGCCTAGATCTGATTTGGCATTAAAGGGTTAGCTCAGCCCAAAATGACCTCACCGTTTACTCGCCTTCATGACATTCCAGACTGTCATTGATAAGACTTTCATTCATCTTCAAAACACAAATTAAGGTTTTTTTTTATTTTTTATGAAACCTTTTTTATGAAGCTCATTTATTTAAATGTCGTAGCATTTTCATGTGGTACATTTTCAATAGAATTCCAAAGAATTGCCTGCTTTATCATCACCATTTTGATCATCTTATCACACTTTTGGATAGTGCTGTGCGATATTGAAGAAATGCGATATGCAATACCTTGTTAAAGGCCCACTGAAGTGCTTTGAAACATGCTGCATTATTCAATGTGTTGACGTAATTTCCCCTGAAACAGCTTCAGCTGTTAGTAGCTCCTCCCCTTTTTTGAAACAGCCAATAGCGTTTCTTTAATATACAGTTTGACTAGAGCGCAAGAGAGCAGACCTTTCTGTTTGGTGCAGCCAGTTTCCTCTAACACTGTTTACCATCATAATCTCCTCCATATCGCTTTGAAATGCAGCATTCTGTGCAGAGTTAAAATGGGTCGATATGTTTGTTGTCTGTGCATATGAGCCGCGCTGCGCTCTCGTGTCTGTAGTCTAAATTTAGACCAGAGCCGTTGGGGTGTGTGCGTTGCTGCGGTGTGTGAAACTAACGTGAAAACAGACTTTATTCTTTACTTATTCGCCTCAAATAAAAGCATATTTACAGTGAATCGTTTCCTATTACATATATAGTGCACTAAGTGCCTTTCACCATGTAGAAATTAGTAAATGTGTGAATAACTGACTGATTTCAGCTGCAGCGTAGGGGGCGGGCTTTAGATTCTAGAGAGCATTTTGATTGGAGATTCGTTTTAACAGAAGTGAGAGACTGTAAAATTTGAATGCTTAGATCTCCTAAATGCAAGTTTTGTCATAGTTTTGGAACATACCAGCTTATTCATAACTTTAAGGCTAACACAGTCGTACTAAAAGCTGCTAAACTTAAATTTTGATTTCAGTGGACCTTTAAATAATGCAATATTCAATATGCGATACGGTGTTGCTGTTAGTGTGTAAAATCTATTTAAATTGAATAAACTGAGAACGATACCATTTATGCGTTTCACATTCTTTCTGGAAAAAAGGAAGCATGACTACAAAAAAATTGTCACAAATCTGGCGCTATAATTATAACATCAGTGTAAACACATAAAAAATGTATTGCAAATATTTAAATACCAAAAACTCTTTGCTTGACTTGGTAATGGTTATATCAACCTAAGAACATCTAGGTAAACAAATACACCTGGGGCCTGTACCATGATGGTAGTTTAACAAACTCAGGATTAGTTTCGGGTTGACAAAACCAAACCAATCTATTCAGGCTTTGTTGGTACCATGATGCTGATCATCAGCGTTCTCTGTCAACTCGGACTTTGATCCTGAGTTCAGGAGTTTAGGTGTGACATCAGTAGTGAACAGCCAATCACGTGCTCTGAATCAGTGGAACTGAGATTCACTTCTCGCAAGAGAAACAACGAGATTCATTTCAGAATATTACATGATTGAAAAATATCAAGAATTAAAACAAAGCTCACATGTAGTAATTTTATAGCTTTATTTATTGATTTTAAAGCTTATTTGTATGACCTTTATATAGGCTATTTATATTCATTTTAACAAGTGCCTATTAATGATTGATTAACTAAAATGATACATGTGTAATTGATTAAGGGTATAATAATTACATAATTATATCTAAATCATTTAGAATTATTCTTATAAATAAACATTGCTAAAAGCCAGATGCTTTAGTCTTTAAAACCCATTTGCTATGTCATGACCTTTAATTTGGAGGAGAAACAGGAGGAGTGACTTTATCAGAGGTAAAGGCATCAGAGGTGCCACTTTACTCACAGCTGATTGGTACAATTTCAGCTTGAGATCTCTTATCCTGAACATAACCTGCCCTGGAGCAGGTAAGCTGTGGAACGTAAATTACTATGGAGATGAACACTGCAAAAGCCAAACCACTTTCATGGTACCTAAAACCCAGGATTGGGGGTGGACGGTTATTTTTGTTATTTTGATTTCTCTTTGTTAAAAGTAAGCTCTAAAAACAGTAGTCTTCATCAATTAAATATACGCTGAAACGTAATAAAGCTACAAAGGTTATTCAGCCAGAGCACTGAGTGATCATCTCTTGTTCTTCTGTTGTTTGACAGGGTTAGCTACAGCGGCACGTTTACTGTATTATCAGCAGACTGTCACTTTAAGAGCTAATGCACAGCTTTGACTCTCATTCGGTTTCTTTCCCCAACTGATATCGTTCACTTAAAGCATAACCGACTGTGTTTACATGAATACTCAAGACAGCCATTTGGCCATGACTGTGTGTATTTGACAGTAAGTGTGTAACAAGAAACAAAACAGAACTGAAGGGATCACACGCTTTCTGTGTGTCAGACAGTAGACACCGCAAGACTGAAGTTCATGCAGCTTATTAAAAAAAATCTTCAAACGTGTGACGTATACAATTAATAGCCTGATGATTTTCTGTGGGGGCGATCAGAGTACCGGCAACGTGAGATGTGGCAGTAAACAAGGAAGTGAGGGTACGTAACAGATTCAAATAATGAAATGTCGGTACTGCGTATCATTTTGTGCTTGCCCACTTCAAGCTCTCATTGAAGAGGAATGAAAAAGTGAGTAAATCATGACAATGTGGATAATCTATAACTTTAAAAGTACATTTAAAATGTCTCTTCAAGGTGGAGAATGTTGGTTTTGTTCATTTCTGTGTGCATTGTTTTTGGGTTAGCATCTATGTATCCACAGTCTAATTTTCTCTAATACAATAAGATACAAAAATCCATTTTGCCTGCAGTCGAGAAGCTGGCGGAAGTGTATCCATATGAACATGGAGCTGATGGAGGTTCGCAGACAAACAGACAAGGCCTTCATTTCTCTCCTCCAGGCTGTGAGAGTGGGCAGGTACTGAGCTCTCACCACGTCCGCCGTTCAGTGCGGTGACTCACTGGCTCGGGGTGTTATTGGGATGCAATCCCTGTGGCTCATGGTCAGTTTTTTCCATGACCTAATGTAGTTCTTGTAGGTGTGATTTTAAATGTTTATAAGCCATGTAGTGGGGATCGTTCAAGCTTCATCTTGTAATTATTGAAGTTGTGAACTGACTTGTTGATCCCGTTGTAACAGTGGCTTTCCATCCTGTAGAGTCACAGAGGAAGTTACCGTGCAGCTGCTGAGAAGTGCCAATCACTGCATCGAGAGGGATGGTATCCTAGCAACCAGGCTGTGCACACACAAGGATGATGTGGAGCTCACTAATGAGAATAAGCTCAAACAGTTACCAGGTTGGTCATACAGAAATCTAATTTTCAACTGGAGATGTGTGAAATGTGGTTTAGTTGCATCAGGTGGTGACTGTTCTGGTATCGCTGACAATGCTGTGGTGTGAATGTGAGCGAATGAGCACCAGAAACTGAAATCTGATTCATCAGTGACGACATGAAGCACTAGAAACCATACTATATAGCAATAACTTTGTATTTTACGTGTCTACAAACTTTAAGATGAGAAATCCTGAGATAGTACTTTACACATTTCTAAGTCTCAAGTGTTTACTTGCAGGGGCCGTGCGAGTTTTCGAAGCTCTGGATAGTGACCCTATGCTGGTTCAGACCATTGACGCCCAGAGTCCAGTGAGTCGTCTGTTGCAGCTGAAAGTGGGCGCTCAGGTTGGAGTAATCTCCTTCTGGCTAACATTTGCTCTTTTTTTTTTAATGTCAAATGTTGCAAGAACCTTTTTATTTGTTTAGGTCATGCTTACTAAAAACCTGGATGTCCAGAGGGGTCTTGTGAATGGAGCCAGAGGAGTAGTGGTTGACTTTCAGCCAGGCAATCAAGGTATGGCTGACTGTGACCGGCACTTCCACAGCACATCATATTTTACTCTCTCTGTCACAAGTGTGTTGCTTTTATGAAATGCTATCATAAACTCTACTGCCATCAGTGGTTAGACTTTATTTTAAGGTTTACATTTTAAGTATTACTAACTATAGAGTTAAGATTAGTTTAGGGTTAATTTATAAATTATAATAATTACTAAAGAACCTACGTGTAATGTGTAACAAAGACACTGTAAATAGTGTTCCCTATCAGTAAGTGAATGGGTACATCTCACAAAGAATGTTGTATCAGATGTCAACCCAATTAGAGGGAGAAATAAGTAATTATGTTTTGTAAGAAGGAATTGAAAGCCAATTATTAGGACCATCTAATATTGTGTTTTGACATCATCCTGTGGTGACATAATTTTCTGTTAGATGTAATTTATGCTGATTTTAATAAAACACAGGCAGTAATACAAATACTACCTGTAAATCAAAAGGCACTGTTTTTATTTTATTTTTTGTATTTTTTTTGTATTCCATGAACAGTCTACACCTATATAGTTTTCAAAAATATATTTTTTTAAATATATTATTTAAAAAGAAATTGAGACAATGTGGTGTTTTCACAAAAATATGATGAAATTAATGTTAAGCATCACAGCTTTTTTGAGCATTTATTAAAAATAATAGTTTGAGCAGCAAATCAGCATTTTAGAATGATTTCGGAATTATGTGAGTGACACTAAAGGAGTATTACAATATAACTTATTTGAAATTGCAATATTTCACAATTACTGTATATTTGAAGGCATAAATGCACTGACTGAATAATCGCACTGACCCCAAACTTTTGAATGGTATTTTTTTCAAATTTTTTCAGTTTCATTTAGAACCACATAAGTTACACACACAAAGAAAAAAAGAAGTAATTACGCATATTACTGTAATAAAATTGAGCGGTTGTCAGAATAAAATAAACATTTTAAAATTGACATGTTCTTAATTGGCTTTAAGCTACTCAAATGGCATTCACAGCTGTATTTGGCTGGTTGTAGAACAGCTATGGAGGATATGCAGTGAGATGTCGTGACATCTCTTCATTTGTCATACCCCTCCCCCACAGGTCTCCCTCGGGTGCGATTCCTCTGCGGGGCTGTTGAGGTAATGAAGAGAGAGCGCTGGATGTTTAAAGCGTCTGGGGGGCTGTACCTGAGCCGACAGCAGCTGCCACTCAAACTGGCCTGGGCTATTTCAATCCACAAGAGTCAGGTGAGTTCTGCAATGAAGCCCCATCATGACTCATGCATCGTCAAATCTGCATTGGCTGAATGCATAGAATGAAATCTAATATTACCAGATTGTGCTGCTGTTCTCCTACTGTTCTGGGCCCTAGAGGAAATGGTCATGCAATTTTCATTGAAAGTCCTATTAAACAAAATGACTTGGCTCTGGAATAATGTGTTTTTGTGCATCTGTGAACAGATGCTCAGAACTGGTTCTGGCTTCCGTATTGATTCATTTACTAGTCATCATGTTTACCCTTTTCTGACCTTTCCAGTGCCTTCTGCACTGATGGACTACCAAAGATGGTGCTATAAGTGTACGAGTAATCAACCTCATTGGCTGTCTGGCAAATGTTTCATGTGGCTGTGTCCGAATGCTCAGTGGAGAAACTGAGAAAAGTGGCATATTAAAACAATTCCTCACAATAACAATGTAGGTCTAAATCTATTGTAATTAGTTCTAACTTTGGGATGCTACAATACATTTGGAACACTTCTGGCATTTTTTAATATCATAAAACTGTTAGCGGTAGCTTTATCGACCAATTTCACAGTTGTGTAATTTTGCAGCTGCATGTGCATTGTGGTGGCAGAAAAACTGGCAACAAGTGGAGGAAAATTAAATCTACAGAAGAGGAGAATTTATTTGGATGTCAGAATCAGATTGCTCTTTATCTTCATATTTCTAGAATACCGTCATCAAACTCCTGTGAAGTTAAACGCAGACATTAATGGTTACAAGCCATAGACTGGACTGATGAAACCTGCAATAATTAGTCTGCTATTAAAGCATGGATTTTATGTAAATAATAGATCTACATAATTCTCACATGCAGTTCATGGGCATAATGGCTTTACAGTTACAGCATGAAATGTATAACACTATAAAGTTTTATATAAGTCATATTTAAACACAAAATTTTTAGGCTTATCTCTCAGTTCTGAGGGGTAAAAGGCAGAATATTTAGTTTAAATTATTTTACGATTCTAAGAATTAAAGCAGCAATTTTCACCGTCACCCAATGGCCTTTGGTAAAGGGTGAATATAGAAACGATATGCATTTAAGTGGGTAAATATAGGAGAAATGTGGCAGTCACTTCCTGCTGCCAGCAGGGGGCTCTTTGACTATCTGAATATAGAGGGAATGCGCGTGACATCACCGTCAGCTGGAGCGCCTGCGATTACGCCCTACTGAGTGGCAAAAAGCCTGAGAGGCAGCACTGGTTTACAGTGTGAATGCAGCGAATGTAGGAGGAGGCTTGTCCACGAACCCACTGGACATCGCTGTTCCAAGCTTGAGACGGACTTTATAATGGCGTGTAATTTTCTCACCCAAACCACAGCCAACCTGCTGCTGCTTCTGCTTTAAGACGGAAAAGCTGCCCATAACTGCTTGTCTAGGATATGTAATCCTCCATAAGAATTCATAATAGCATATTATTAGCGAAAATGAGCTAGCAAATGATCCAGTGTGTATCTGTATTTGCACTCGTCATTCGGTGAGTAATGTAGCCACTCACAGCTCTAGTGTTTGTCCAGGTGCTGAGTTCAGTTAACACGCACGTCTTTATAAGACGCGCTTTATAAGACACACAAAGTGCAGACATTGTGAAGATAAGAGATTCGTTGTATACCAGCTTCACTGCAGAAATCTGTGAGATTGCTTTTATTGAATGAGTGACAGCTTTTAGTGATTATAAAGGGAGCACTCTTTGCGCGCTGTCTGGGCAATATAATTATTATTTAGTTTTTTATTAATAATCTATAGTCTATAATATATTCAAAATTTGGATAAAACTTTTGTTTTCCATTCGTCACAAGCGGCCCCATACATGCTTCAATGCACTGACCATCCGCATATACATGCGGGATTCACTTGAAAAATGTGATGACTGATCAGTTATAAATAATCATGTTAAAATCAGGCTCATAAAAAGGTCAGGAAGACACGATTCCTTGCTGCATGTCCTTATCCATGGATCAATGAATCTTTGGTAAGTTGTAAGGAACACTAGATCGAGCCCAACCTTTAGTTTAAACTGATCATCGTTTGCTCAACTCTCGTTTTCCTCTATTAACTCCAGTCACGCAGCAGCTCTTCAGCCACCCAGCCCCGGCTGAGGGGGCGTGTTTCGGCGGGAAAGTGACGTTGATGCATTCCCTCTATTGGGGTGTAGAATAGATGTCTTCAGGCCAAGACTTATCAAACATGAAGTTAAAGGCAGATTGGACATTGGATTCCTCAGCAACAACAACTTCCTCTTTCATGGCAAAACCGATTTTGTCAGGGCGCTGCGGACACACCCTTTAGGGAAAACTCAAGATTTTTACAATTTAACATCACCAAGGCTTTTAGATCAGACTGACCAAATATAATGTTGATCTGGTTAAATCTCTTGGAGGAGTTTAAGAACAATGTCTGGAAATGGCAAAAACTGCAACATTTTTGCAGAGAAAATCCAAAGTATGTGACTGGGTTTTCAGATTATGCTCCCTGTGACTTTTTTTGTGTGTAGGTATTGGGCTGCTACCTGTGTGTACCGAATGTCATTCTTGTACGTGAAATGTAGTGTGAACGGTGCATAATTTAAATTTTGTAGGTGGCGCTTATGAGCCATTTTCCCACCCCTAGTTCTGAAACTCGTATTAGACATTAATTTATGCCACTTCTGACGCGTGTGTAAAGTTTCATGAGTTTGAGCATGTTTAAGCCCCCAATAAGATTCATTTTCAGATTAATAGATTTGAGCAATTCCAATAGTGTCCTCACACCATCAGTGCTTGGGCCCTAAACATCCAATTTGCATCCAAGTTGTGTAATAAACTCAATTAGTTATTTTTTATTACGTGGCTTCCATAGTGCTACTGCAGACCTGTCATTTTCTGTAGTTCAATAGTTGCGATAATACGATCGCAAATGGGCGAACATAGGGTAAGGTAGGTCCTGCCCACACATCATCACTGTTTTCAAACACCATAGTCTCTTCCATGCTGTTGTCGTCTCCGCCAAAACATGTCTGTTATATAATTGGTCTGGTCTTCCAGCACTGCAGGCCCTTTTTTAGCATGTTTCCTATAACATCTGACGTTACATTGCGTGAGAGTCACACACACCACGCAAAAACCAATCGGAGCGGTTTAGACTAAAACGGATTTCCAGAAAAGCAATCTGAAATGGATTTAAAACCCTGTAGGAATGAAGCTTGAAATGGATTTGTAAAAATCCTTTCTTTTGTCTTTATTTTTCTTTTCTCTCTCACACTTGTTAAATAAAAAATCTGATTTGGACTGAGTCTGAACATAGACTTAGAGGTGCAGTAGTAATGAGGTCACCGGTGTATGTTTCTGTGTAACTTAGTTTTGAATGTGGCTCAACCAATCAGAATCAAGGACTGCAACTAAGCATTTTTAAATGTGTTTTATAACTATGCTCTGCTGTTAGTAAATTAGTTCTTTTTGTAAACATTTTACATAAACTCAATTTTTTTTGTATCTTCGTTATTTTCTTGGTTTTGTCAAAAACTTGGTTCCAATACTAAAAACATGGTATTTCTAGCATATTGTTTACAAAAAATATGTCAAATGTTTCAAATTGGCAGATCAATGAAATAAATTGCTGGTGTCTTGATTTGTTTAGGGCATGACTTTAGATTGTGTGGAGATCTCTTTGGCGCGTGTGTTTGAGAGCGGCCAGGCTTATGTTGCTCTGTCACGGGCTCGGAGTCTGGAAGGTCTGCGTGTGATGGACTTTGATCCTCGAGTGGTCCAGGCCAACCAGGACGTGTTGCTCTTCTATAAGAGACTGAGGAAAGAGAGGCTCCTCATGCAGGTCAGTCTACTTGAGACAATCTCTCTGTTCCTCAGACGAATATCCTTTTGTTATATCAGACTGGTGCGATTTAAAAGATTGAATCTAAATGATCATAGATTGTCATATAAAAGGCACCCAGGAAGCTCAAATTTAATGGATGATTGTCGGTCATTTCAGAATATAAATTGCCCAATTTCAACTAGGTTAGCAATGATTTAGGAAGTTTATTATAGGTCTCTAAATCATTGTTTTTCTTTGTTTTTTTCTTTCCTTCCAGTCCTCAATGAATGACTATGTTGGACAGAGCAATAAGGAGAATTACCCTTGGTGAGGAAGTGACAAGAAGCTCTCGTTTTCATATGCACTGTGTGCATGGATGCATCAGGAACATGAATTTGTTTTTCTTATTGGATAAATTATGCTACTTTTCAGCTGAATATTTATTTTTGAAAATGATTGCCTAAGCCCGGTTTCATTTTGACCATGTTTTTCTTTTAATAAAATTATTTTATGTTTATACATACAAATTGGTTAATGAAAGTCTTGGGTTTACATGCTTTTCATCAGTCTCCAAGCTGGGTTTTGCTTTTGGGAATGGTGTTCTAATTGTAAATTAAATGCTTGTTTTTAATTTTTTTTTTTTTTATGTTGGTTGAATATTCTTACTCTGAGGTTAGCTGAAGTGGCTAACATCCTGTGACTGTTTACATTACAGGGAAAAAAGTAGGAATGTATTTTAATTCTATTTTTAAAGGAAGAATGCACATTAACATGAGCACTTAAGTCTATCATGTAAATGCGTTGGATTTAGCCATAGAGGCTCATTTTCATCTGTAGTCCCCTGCAGGTTGACAGGTACAACATTTAAGAATCATTAAAAACATATTCCAGCAAACATGGCAATAACCAGACATATTAACACAAAAACACAATTTTAAATATGAGACCTGAAACAAGCCGCTACTCCAAATAAGGAAGACCCGTTTGATTATCCAATCTCAACTGTTTTATAGATTATTAAAATGTTATATTTCTGTGGATGTAGTATTCTGGGTATGTGGTGCTCTAAGAAAAGGCTGATGGTCTCTGCTCTAATTTATTCCAAAGGTGTTCGGTCGGGTCGGGTTGAGTTCAGTACTCTGTCCAGGCCAGTGAAGTTCCTCCACACCAAACTCGCTCATTCATGTCTTTATGGACCTTGCTTTATCTGCAGTCATGTTAGAACAGGAAGGGGCCATCCCCTTCCACAAAGCTGGGAGCATGAAATTGTCCAAAGTGTCTTGCTTTGCTAAAGCATTAAAGGTGGGGTAAGTGCTTTCTGGTAACCATTGTAGATATTTCAAATCACCAAAACAAACACACCCATACCCCCAAAAGGGTCTCGCCCCTATTTTGAAAGCTCTGCCCAGCAAAAACATGATTCAGGCAATGTCTATGGCAGAATCTGTGTGTTTCTAATCCAGGTCGAATATTCAATGGTCACCCCTTCCATCACAAAAACCAAAACCGTTCTCATGAACAACTCGAGAGTACACAAGAACGACAGTCCAACTAAAGATATATTACAATTATGACCGATTTAGAGCATGAACCGTAAAAAAAAAGTAGTTATAGCATTATAGCGATCACAAAAAAAACTAATTCCATGGACATGATTTGAACACCTGAATTCAATGATTTCGAGGGATGTCCCAGTACTTTTGGCAATATAGTGTATCTGCAAATTTAATCACATTTTCCCAGTTTAAAATCATATTTAGTTAAAATATTACAGTGATATACAGTTGACTTCCTATCTAATATTTATTGTGTGCATATAGTCTTTTTATAGCGTATGTATGTATTATGTTTGTATGTGTTATGGGGTTTTTAAAAATTTAAAAACATAGTTTTACTAAAATTAAGATGTAAACATGAATTTAACCAATTAGATATATTGATCATTGCAGATAATTCTTCTGCTTTTAGCATGTGAGTATATAACCAAATCATTAGCATATTTACAATTAGCTACTATGCCAATAGGATGGAATCTTTGTGAAGTTTTAGGATCTACCCAAACATACCTTATTGACAAGTGATGCAAAGTCTGATTCATTTCCACAATCCGGTTCTTCTCTGGCAGTTCAGCTCAATGACCCGGTTTAAAAAGCCGATTCATAGGTTCCTGACGTCATCATGCAATGATGTCACTATGCATTTCTTTTATGCTTTTTAATACATTTCACTGTCATGTTATATCAAGAAAACATTCAAAAAAGTTCAAATCTGTATCAATGCATATTGAAGCAGTTTAATAGTTGTTTGCGTGAGTGCATTTTCTGATTATTGCCTTTCATTCTTGTTTGTGTTGTGTTCAGGTAATTTATCCTTTGCATCGGATTTGACTGAAAATTGGGCAACTATAGTACACGTTACAGTCACTGATCAACAAACAAGGATATGTTACATGTCTGAAGTAGGCTAGCTATAGAAAGAATAAATCAGTCTTCTAAACTTATAAATTTTGCTTCACAAAAATCTAAAAAAAAAAAAAAAAAAAACATTTTGTGTGTGCATGCTTTAAAGGCAGAGTATGTAAAATTGTGGCCAAAACTGGTACTGCAATCACTATCCCCCTCCCCCTGACAGATAGGCTGCAGGATCCAGCAGGAACGTTTGTAGCTGCAGCATAGACCGTAAAAAATATGGACGACGCGACATCATCCGTTTCCGTTTGGGTATGATTGGTCACTTCTCCAACATTTAAAATAGGAGCATTAGATATATGGGTGTAACTAAATCATTTGAACCAGGAATTTTCTGAATCAAAGATTTTGTAATCTATAAAATAATAATTAAATGATTCTTCCACCTTATATGGACTGTTACTCATATTTCCCACACTATTTAATTATATTATTAATTATATTACTTTAATAATGTTATACAATTTTCCACTTAATTTCTTTAAATTCTGCCATATTTCTTAGATATGTTCTCTAGCTTCACTGATTGTCTTAATAATAATAATTTAAAATAAGCTCCTTCACAACCTTATTTCTTAAAGTGGTAAATAAACACCTGCCATTTTCCATCTTAGACCTGAGAGCATAAATATGTCCTCTTCCTACTTTAAATCTCATTCAGATCTGTATAAAAGCAAGTGAAATGAGCTTCAGGGAGATACTTAGTCATGTTTCTTTTGTGGAAAACCTGAGGCTTTTTATGTAGCAAAGTATTTGTTAAACTATCATTATCCCTAAAATGAAAAACCTACTTTCATGAACTTGTCTTGCTTGCAACACTGTTGTAATAATCCAAACAAGAATCTTCTCCTTTTATGCAAAACAAAAACAAAGCTATAATATATTTAGATTAGATTCCATTAATATTAGAACTGACAGTGAGGTGAAACTATACCCAACAATGCAATGTCTACTGCCACCTTGTGGGACTGTGTAATTGCAATACGATCTAGAATAATGTATTGTGATTTGACCACCGTGTTTACTCCTGCATGGAAAGCAAAAATATACACATATGTTCACATGTGACGTCACATGTGTAAACAAAAGAACCACCTGATGGTACATAAGGTCTACACACATTTATTTGCATACAACACAATTACAAGTTTTGAGACTTGTTTATGCTTTTTCTGTACAGTTAAATACTTAAATGCTGAGATACTCCACTGGAACGAAAGGATAGTGTCAGATGGGGCTTCATTTAACTGAATTGAAGAGCTTTTGTGCAACCTGGAAGACAATGATAATATTTCAGCAATATTTTTAATAACAGTGTCTTGAAAATGGACACCAGTATATGGGCTGAGTGTGACTTACGCAGTGGTCCCGTGCATGTAGAAAGTCGAACAGCTCTTCTGTGCAGTCCTCTTCAGTGTGTGACCGCGAGCCAACTCGAGTTTCACAAGCTTCTAGTCTTTCTTGTGTGTGCATGCAATGTGCCGTCTGCTCACATCTCTGTCTTATTGTTTCTAGGGGGTCCTGCAGGGAGTCAGACACTGTTTAATCTAAATGACATTCAACTCTCCTTCAACAATGATTTGTTTAGTCTCCTTTTCTGTTCTTTATTAAACTAAAAAGATGCAGTGCAACTGCAAAGAAATGTGAACCCCTTGTAGAACCTGTAAATATCTGAATAATTTTAACAAAATAAGAGAGAAAATGCATGTTATATTTTTTATTTGGTACTGTCCTGAATAATATATTTTACATAAAAGATTTTTACATAAAGATAATAAGATTTATAAGACATAAGATTTTGATAAAGTCATCTTTTTTTGTCTTGTGGAATCCACAAGACAAAAAAAGATGAATTTATCAAAATGACCCCATTCAAGTTTATATACACTTGATCGTGTGTCATTACACTGTAAAAAAAAAAAAAATTCAGGTCTCCAATTGAAAAAAATTTAGTGACTGATCACTATTGATCACAAAAAAAATCACTAAATTTTTCACTTGGCCAAATTAAATTTCTGTGAATTAAATTGCATCAATTCACAGAAATTTAATTTGGCCAACTGAAAATTTTACATGTGATCAGTCACTAGAACATTTTCAATTGGAAAAATGATTTTTTTTTTTTTTTGTATTTGTACCTGGATGATCCTGAGCAGTTTATGTTTTGTGATGGTTGTTCTTGAGTCCCTTGTTTGTCCTTGCCCAATGTCTCTTTTGTTGCACATTTGAACTGTTTCTATGGATTTTGAGATCCATATTTTTGCACTGAGGGACTCAAGCACAACCATTAAAAAAACATTCAAACATTCACTGATGCACCAGAAGAAAACACTTAGTACTGTACTTGGTTTTTCATTTAGTACTGCCCTTCGGAAGCAACAGAAGAAACATGCTTCCTGGAATTACAAATTAAGTATTTATTTACTTTTTTTAATTATTCACAGGTTCAGACTTTTTTTTCTTGACACTGTATATACTTTTTAACTTACTGTAGGCCTATACGATAGAGGAATTTAATAATTATTTGATTTATGTAATACTGTCGTAACATACCACCATCTCTTCTTCCTCCTCCTCTTCTTCCTCATCTGCACCATCTTCTGCATCTTCCTCCTCTATTGCTGCTTGTTCCTTTACAAATAATAAATGAGGGACACGAGCCACAAAAATGTATTACTGTGATACTAGAAAACCAATTTATTAGGGATGTACAATTTGGGGGACCTAAGTGATATAAGTTAGTGTTGTTATAGTCATTTTAATGTATTTGCAATTTAAGCATCATAAACTAGTTCAATGTAGCTTATTATACTAATCGTGTTTTTTGTTTTTTTTTTACAGTCTGTATAGGCCAGGCATTGAATACCAGAACAGTTTTTTTCATCTTTTTGTCAGGTCTGGTCAGGACAGCTAACATTTTAAAATCGACTTGCCTGTAGTTTATACAATGACGTGAAAGTTGCCTTCACAAATGCACTTTCACTAACTTACAGTAAAACTCTGAAATCACTAGACATAGCCTACCTCCTCCGCCTCGTCAGGCTCTCCATATTTGATCGTTTCCCTTTCCAAAACCATACTTGTATGCTGTAAATTCACACTTTATCACGCCAAAGTAAGTATGACTGAAGTATGTGGTGTTGTGTGGATACATAGGATGCGAATTTACGAATTCTACTACGGTCAAGGCTTGGCTTATGAATATTAATGAGAAACGTTATTGGATGGTTACAATCGGTTACGCCTTCGCAATAGTAGGGGCTTACGAAAGACATTTCTGGAAAGTTCTAATTTTATAAGCACTTTATACATTATCGGTAATATATTGCTAAATGATTAAAAATATAATCTTTTGTTTTATATATTCACCATAGACTGTCAACAATTATATTCACATCTACAAGCAATCGCTTGTATGTGCAAAAATGATTAAACCAAGCTAGGAACCAATGAGGACAAAGCGACGGACGCTTTTGATGATACACAAACATGGCAGCGTACGTATGCACGAGATTTTGTATAAATACATTCAAAGACTCGATTACATTTATTCAGCGACGGTTTCGAGTTAAAACAAAATGGGTAAGTAATAAGTTTGCAGTCATTTTCAAAATAAAACAAAGTGACAAATGCATATTTTAAGATATTATTTTCGTCGTCTATGTTCTATTAGGCAGCAACAAGACCCAAGTTTCCAGCTACTGAACTTGCTCTGCACAACTTTGACACAACGTACAGTATGCAGTTAGGGCACCTGTGGCCCTCTGTTCGAGTTGCCATGCTGTGTGAACAAAAGTATGGAGCACTGATCAACAGTTTCTCTTCAGAACCTCATGTAATCACGGATTTAGAAGCTCAAGGATGTAGAGACTACATCAGTATTGACTCTCCCAGAAATAAAGTACATCAATTTTCACAGGACTCCACAACCTCACACAGAGATTTAACAGTGCTGGAACCTGCTGCTCTTCAACACAGTATAAGTCCTGATATCAAATGTCTTGTTTTTCCACAAGGGGACACATCTAGATTTAAGCCTGCAAGGTAAGAATTACAAAAAACAAAAAAAATCGAATTTACTCTCTTTTCCTTAGTTATGTTTAATATATCTGTCTTATTGACTTAGACCTGATAGCAGTGGTATTTTGGGATATTACCTTCTGGATGCTGCGTCTGTGCTGCCTGTACTGGCGCTGGACGTCCAGCCTGGACACAAAGTGCTGGATCTGTGTGCAGCTCCTGGAGGGAAGACCCTTGCTCTTCTGCAGGCACATTCAGTCGGTATGTGAATCGTAATATCACCAAAGCTTTCTAATGGAAGAGATGCATATATGATGTGATATGCCTGTTTTTCTGTTTCAGATTATATATGGGCGAATGACTTGTCAGTTTCCCGCACAGCACGATTACGCAGGACTCTTCAGAGCTACGTACCTAAAGAGTTACTGGATGAAAACAAAATCCACATCACATCCACTGATGGTCGGCAGTTAGGCCTGACCAAGGAGAAAAGCTTTGACAGAGTTAGTATTAGGCAAAATGTCTGGAAAAGAAGCACCTGTATTATGAAGTGAAAGGAGAATGTCATTGTTTTTTTTTTTCCTTCAAAGCAAGCAATGCTTTTATTCCACAAGAATGCATTCAATTGATCAGAAGGGATAGTAAATATATTTGAAACATTACAAGGTTTCAAATAACTTCTGTTCTTTTGAACTTCTATTCATCCTGGTTTGCACGAAAATATTAAACAGCACAACTGTTGTGCAACGTTGATAATAAAAAGAAATGTTTCTTGATCAGCATATCAGAATGATTTCTGAAGGATCATGTGACACTGAAGACTGGAGTAGTGATGCAAAATTCAGTTTTGACATCACAAGAATAAATTGTATTTTAAAACAACAGTGCAAATACTATTCCAGGCATATCTGAGCATTGTGCCATTACCGTTCATCAGCTTCCATCTTCTCACAGGTCCTTGTAGATGTCCCCTGCACCACAGACAGACACTCCGTAATGGTGGAGGAGAACAATTTATTTAAGAGGTCCAGAACCAAAGAGAGACAGAAACTTCCCCTCTTGCAAACACAGCTTCTTCTGTAAGTCATTTTTATTTATTTGTGCGTGTGCGTGTGTGTGTGTGTGTGTGTGTGTGTGTATACTGTTCCGGTCTAGACTGGGTAAACCCAGCTTGATCTGCCGGCAATTTGATTTCATCCGGTAACTCAGTCCTGAAACCTGGACATTCATTTCTACTGCTTCTGTTACACTTTTGCGGGAACCAATCACAGATTGGCTTCTCCACCTGGTGCGCTATTGGAGGATTTAACACAATGGCAGATAGAGAAACAATTGGTTGTTGCCCATTGATCATGCCTCTTGTGGTCTGATTGGTTAAGGACTATCCAATTGCGTACAGAGTTATTCGAATAATGCCAGTTGATCACGCCTCTTGTGCATTAGCAAATACAGAGCAGACTCCCAAACCAATGTTCAATTTTAAATTGAGCTTGGTCTGGTGATAGCTCCAGTCAAGAGTTTGGAAACATGGAAAATGTTTTTGAAAGAAGTATTTATGCCTATCAAAAATACATAAGAAACATTAATATTGTGAAATATTATAAAAATTTAAAATAATGGTTTTCTATTTTAATATACTTGATGAGATGCAAAGCTGAATTTTCAGCATCATTACTCCAGTCTTCAGTGTCAAATGATCTTTCGGAAATCGTTATAATATGCTGATTTATTTTATGTTGGAACCGGTTGTGCTGCTTAACATTTTTTATAATCCAACCCGTGATACTTTTTTCAGGGTTCTTTGATATAATAAAAATTAAACGTAAACAAAAAAATAATTTATTTAAAATAGAAATGTTTTGTAACAATATACACCACCGTTCAAAAGTTTGGGGTCAGTCATTTTTGTTCTTTCTTTTTTTGAAGAAATTAATATTTTCATTCCGCAAGGATGTGTTAAATTGATAAAAAGTGATAGCAAAGATAGTAAATAGTAAATATTTCTATTTTATGCTGTTTTTAAAAAATGCTGTTTTTAACTTTATTCATCAATAAATCCTGAAAAAAGTATCACAGGTTCCCAAAAAAAATATTATGCAGCACAACTGTTTCCAAGATCAAGCATCACATTTTTTAGGGTAATGTATGTGGATGTTGCATAAAGACTGAGAACTCTAAACTCAAATGAATCAGATATTTCTTTCTATGTCTAGGGCTGGGATCCAGGCCTCGCGCCAGGGTGGACACATAGTGTACTCTACATGTTCCCTGTCCCAGCTGCAGAATGAGTGTGTGGTGCAACAGGCCATAAGTCTCGCTCAGGAGGAGCTGGGAATCACAGTACAGGTTCTGGATCTCAGATGGTTCGCTCAACACTTTTCTGACACTTTCCACTTTGCGCCACAGTTAAGTGTCGGGGAACTGGTTTTGCCACACCTGTGTGCCAACTTTGGACCTATTTATATGTGTAAATTACAACGAATAAACTAGCTGGACATTCAGATATTAGCTCAAATGACATTCACAACTTAATGCTCCAATAGTGCCCCCTAGTGATCAGACATAGAACTTTCTCTGACTAAAACTAATGTAAACTCACCTGGAAGCATATTACTGCTGTAAAGAAGATAATAGTGAGAATCATGTCATTATTATATTATTTGATTATTAGATTTATTAAAGTTAAATATGACACCGACATAGTTTAGTTTTTCCCTTTTTTCAAGGGGAAGTTTGATGCCTATTAATTTCAATTAAAACAAATTAACAAATAAATAGCAGTAAAGCATCTGTCCAGAGTAAAATTGTATATGTATCCACTTGTCTGTAGATCAGTGAAAATCAGAAGCTATTGTTCCTGTTATGATAAAATCAAATACAAACAAATTTCTGAAATGAAGAATGGAGCAATGGTTTGGAAAACCGAGAATCCTTTTCATTGTTAGTCACATGTTTGGCCAGTAGGGGGCGTCGACGGACTGTTAGACCACTTACTATTCGAGGTTAAAAGTAGGCACAGATGAAATTGACAGTATGTATATCTGCATGATAAAAAAGAAGAAACAGTACTGTCATGCAGATGACTCTTTTTACAGTTATTTTAAATATTAGGCTATGTTTATTTATTAATGCTATATTTGCCTAAGGGTTCAGAAAAATCCCTTAACAGCTGTATCAGTGTCTTGCATTTTCAGAATTCTCTCAACACGTTTTTCTGTATTTCTTCATTTTCAGGCAAGTAATTCAGAAATGTTTTAAGATAATGAAATGAATCTCATGTTGGCCCTTAAGCGTGTTATTCACAGATCCGTTATACGCATGGCTATTTGCATCAAGCCCAAGTGTGTATAATTTAGATGCTGTATCTAGTCACCTTTGCTTTTAGGGGTTTCAATTTTTTTGAGTAATTAAAATTTTCATGAAGTCTCAATTCATATGACATTGAATGCTTAATAACTATGTTCTTTACAATAGTTTCCCATATCAGGACACTACAGAATCTTCTTGAAATTACGTATCAGCTGTTCACAAACAATTTTTGACTGGACAAATTGGAGTTTACACATATATTAAATACAGTCAGCAATGTAGGCAGTTTGATTTGAATGTTCAGTAGTGTTTGTAACATTCATTTTAAGGATAAAGAATGTCTTTATGAATGCTACATGGGCTGATGTGTCTGCAGCGCTTCCACTCCTAATGTCGGCGCTCCGAGTGTGTCGTTTAGATTTGGCATCAGAGGAGTGTTTTGTTTTCTGGTAGCGTATAAAAGGTTCAATTTTCCCCCAGTTGTCCGTGAACCTTGTGTCTATTCCGGGCAATGTAGCATGAAAAGGTGCGCGCATTTTAGGGAGAGGGGCTGACGAGAGCCATCGACTCCCCGCTATCATTAAGCTGCTCGGAAACTGTTCCATCGGTGCCAGAGTCGAGATTGGCCGAGCAGTCGTTTACTCGCCGGCTTCTCGTTGAACATTAAGGACGCAAGAGGATACTAAAATGGGATGCTTTCCCCTCGTTTTCCCCTTCGCCTTTTATTCCACAGATGAGTGCAGATAATTTTCTGTGCGATTGTGAGTGATTACTGTATTACCGCGGTAATATAGGGTTATTTGGGAATGCAAAGAGAATTAATGACACATAAAAACTATTTTTGCATTGACTGCCTCTCTCGGCCGGGATATTTCTCCATGCCTGCATCTTGTGATTACCTAAACGTATTGTAAATATGTGTTTCCTATGGGCTTTTACATAAATTTACATTTTTTAACACTCAGGAGACAGAGGGACCATTAGGGACGAGTTCTTTTCATCTATACGTTTTATTCATTATTGACTTTGACACTGCTGAGGATGCTGGCATCTGATCATTTGGAGAGCACCTTGCCAATGATGTAAATCGGGCGTAGATCTTTGTAATGACAGAAACATGTCGGGAATATCGTCCGGACGCAGAGGCCTTATAATGACGGAATCTCAGATGTCCGTAGGTGGGTGGAAGTCATAACGGCTTCCCATGGAAAAGGCAAACATGAGTGTTTTGTGAGGGGAAAAAAACAACTTATGATTCAATCACACACAGCTTCTTGCTGAAACTTTTGTGAAGTTTGCTTCAAAACTGCAGGGATCCTCACGAGGGTCATCATGCTCAACCTTTTGGTTTCATTATTTGTATGTGAGATTAATGCTCTGATGAATTACTGATGTACAGTTAAACTTAAAGTAATAAATATCAGTCCAGTATAGCCTTCTTAAATGGAACACAAGATATTTTTTTAAAATATTTGACAATTAAAGTAAATTGAGTTCAGTGTTGTTTTGGACTTGGTCACATATCTTCTGTTGTGCTCCACTGAAGAAACTAAGTCATTCAGGTTTTTAACAGTGTAAATGGTCATTCAAAATGAATAATCTTTGAGCAAACTAACACTTTAAATGACATGCATTCTCTCTGGATCTGTAAATGTCATCTTATGACAATAACTGGATCTCTGTCACCTTAAACCTCATATTATGCTAATAATTTTAAAGAGATATTTAGTTTCAAATGCCTCCAGTACTCACACCTACTGATGCAAGATGTCATGGATATCAGTAGATCTCTGTACTCCATGTTTGTTTAAATGTCCACAAGCTGTTAACACCGTATTCACATAAATGTAACGGCTGACCTTAGGCGCTTCAGTGATAAGGTATCTGATTGTTGTAGGTGGCGTGAAGGTCTGGCCTAAGGCGTATCCTACTGTGGGTGTCTGTGGTATGAGTCGCATATCTTAAGAGCCCAGCATGAGGCCTCGGCCTCAGCACTCACTCTTCAGACTGTGGATCAAGGGTGGACTGGCCTCAGGGGCTTTTCATGATGAGTCGGTTGACTTAGGGGCCAGATGTCGAAGCCAAATATTTGTATATATAATAATAACTTAATTATACAAATAATTCATTTGTATAATTGAATTACAAATATTTAAGGTTTAAATTTTAATCTTTAAACTTTAAAGATCCAGTAAAATAAGAATCTATTAATTAAAAAATGCAGCAGACATTTGTTTATAAAACATGCGTATGAAATGCACTGGTCAAAAGACAAAAAAATGTTTTAACGGTCTGTTCTGCTTTCTTAGGCTGCATTTATTTGATCAAAAATAAATTAAAAGCAGTGATATTGTGAATAACTAATTATTACTGTGATGTCAAAGCTGAATTTTCCACATCATTTATCTTCACATTATCCTTTATCTTTACATGAGAAATGACTATATGATGATTTGATGCTCAATACACTGTAAAAAATTTGTGGTGTTTTTTGTTGGTTTAACTTAAAAAAGTAAGTAACCTGGTTGCCTTAAAATTTTGATTTTATTGAAATTAAAAATTTGAGTTGATACAATGAAGGAAATTAGTTTAATAAATAGAAACTCAAAATATTTTTGTATCTGAACCACATAAAAAATGTGATAAATGATGAAAATAGCACAGTTTGGCATGTTTCACTGCGTCATCAGAAATAACACATAATTTCCCAATATGCTTACAAAATCTTTTAATAATCTTTTAATAAAGGTTGTCAAATCTCAAGAAATGTTCATTGTATTAACTCAAAATTTTAATTTCAATGAACTCAAAATTTTAAGGCAAGCACGTAACTTTTTTTCTAAATAATTTTTTACAGTGTACACATTTATTAATGTCATCATGTTGAAAACATTTGTGCTGCTTTTTTGAAAACACTATTTATGTTGTAAAAATACATTTGAGCAAGAGCTCAAAGGTGGCTGTAAAGATTTATAATGTTAAAAAAAGATTTCAAATAAATCCTGTTCGTTGCTTTTCACTTTCTATGCATCAAAGAGTCCTGTAAAATGCAGGCCATCATGGTTTACAAAAAATAAAATAAAATATTATGCAGTAAAAAGTAAGACCTTACAGCATCACGTCAACATTAACATTACATCTTAAATTCAGATAGTAGGCTAAATAGTTATTTTAAATGAATATTTTAAAGATATAATATGAATATTATATAATATTATAATAAAGATGAATATTAATTAGTCAACTCAGGACGCTTCTTTCAAAAACATTAAAAAAACAAAATTGCAGGCCTAATTATTTCGCTAGTGTTCGTTAACTGGTCCAGTCCAGTGTCCATATCTGCGGTGGATCCGTCATTACTGATGCGATGCAGCATTCAGATAATTTAAAATTCTGCTGAAGAAGCGTTCTACGAACCGTCCGTCCCATGATGCTTAGCGCGAATTACCACACTATACATCTTCCCGCTTAATCTACCATTAAGAAAATAAATCCTCGCAGGCAACGGCCGTTTCAATACATTATTTTTTTTGCCCGGGATTGTCTGCTTTCCTTAAGTCTCGCACAGTAGCGAAGTGTCTCGCCTAACTCTCAAGTGTCCGGTGGAGACTTAATCCATATGACTGTGTCCCGCATTCAAAGAGCGCTGAGCTTCCCTCCGCATGCCCACAATGCCACTCTCCCCGTCTGAAAGGTATGTGTAGTGTGGCATTGATGTGTAATTACGTGTGACTGAAACAGCGCTTTGGTGACAGGCTCTGGAGTGCTGCGGTTGGCTTGGGTGAGCTCTCCCCAGAAAAGAGGGGTTTTCTTTGCCCTTAAGAGGATTAAGTGGGGTTGTGATAACAGAGGGATAAAAAGGGGAGAATTGAATCAGAAAGAGAGCTGGGACCAAAGAGGCGACTTTTTGCAAGCGAGTTCAAACACCTGTTGTCATCGTCCCGTCATCAGCGCGTTCTCAGCTCCGTTACTCCCATAAAATTAAAATGAACAATTATTATTTTTATGGACTGAGTATTGCTATATTGATTTATTTAATGATTAAAAGGTGCACATCACTCTTTTTTTCATGTAGCTAGCATATACCTCGTGAACTTTAATCAAAATAGCTTGCAGTGGCATCTCTTCTCCGATGACGTGTTTACTGGCGCGAGGGCGGAACAACCTGTCACCCACGTGAGATCGCAGCAATAGCAAATCACAACCATCTAAACATCCAATCAGTTCCCAAGGACAAAATCAATTCCCGTCTTGTTTGACTCATATATCGGATATAGGCCTATATGAGAGCTTGTTCCGCCACAGAAGAAAAAAAAGAGAGGTAATTGCTTTAATGCTTTATATATATATATATATATATATATATATATATATATATATATATATATATATATATATATATATATATATAAAAGCAATTATATAAAGCTTTATATATATATAATATATATAAAGCTTTATATAATTGCTTATATAATTGCTTTTTAATTGCTTTATATATGTGTGTGTGTGTGTGTGTGTGTGTGTGTGTGTGTGTGTGTGTGTGTGTGTGTGTGTGTGTGTGTGTGTGTGTGTGTGTGTGTGTGACTTTATAGCACAATTCTGAGATGTAATGTTGCAATTGCAATAAAAAGTCTGAATTGTGAGTTTTACACGCACACTATATATAGGCATATATATATATATATATATATATATATATATATATATATATATATATAGAGAGAGAGAGACTAATATATATATATATATATATATATATAATATAGTGTGTTTGTGTGTGCTATAAAGTCAGGATTGCTTTATAAAATATAAAGTCGCAATTGCAAGCAAAAACTTCAGAAATTCGAGTTTATATCTTAAAATTCTGACTTTATAACATGCAAAGTGAGAAAAATTTGCAATTATCTTTTAAAATGTTTTATTCTGAGGCGGAAATAAGCTTTTATAAATATATCAGAATAAGGATGAAAGGACAGTTGCAATTTCATGTCGACTTTAAATATTTTGGTCAAACTTTAGATCAGGGTCCAATTCTCACTATTAACTAGCTACAACTTGCATTTTATGTGACTGCGTATTAATAATAAGTTCAGCTGTTCAGTTTAGGTATTGAGTAGGATTAAGGGATGTAGAATATGGTCATGCAGAATAAGGCATTAATATGTGCTTTATAAGTAGTAATAAATAGCCAATATCATTGCATAAGCAACTAGTTAAAAGTGAGAATTGGACCCTAAACTAAAGTGTATTTTAACACATTCATTTAAGTTCAGGTTTAACATGCATTAGTAGTTGGGATGTTTCGTTTTCCCGCTAATTTCTGAGTGAGCCGTATTGGTTTCCAGGAGTTCTTTGATGTGTATCTGAACAATGTGCTGTTAGAGAGATTTACCTCAGCTGACAGCTTGGAGAGTATGTGGCAAAATTGCAGTGCCAGCGGGCTAAAAGAATGCTGAGAACAGGATTAGGATCATATTCTGGCAGTGCCTGTCACTTCCTCAATGGGCTGGGGTTCCTTATGGTGGCAGCTTTCATTCTCCATGCAGCTAAAACCAAAAAGGAGAGCATGAGGGAAAAAAGTTCTGATTGAATGGTACACTGTGATTTTTGTGCTAGGCTTTCTCGGGGTCCATTTTGTGCTTGTGCGTCTCTGTAAAGGACTGTCTGACAGTGGCACCTGATTAAACACCAAGGTGAATTTAGAAACTGCTTAATAATTGAATTTGGATGCTGCAGAGCTTAGCAGTAACTATTTGTTTTGGTACTGTGACGTTTCAGTTAATCATTTAAATAGCTGCGCATATAACAGGCTTCGTTTCCAAGCATGCAATTTAATGCCGGTGTCTTAAATCATACTTCACGATTAACAGAAAATGCTTGCTGGTCTCATTACATGAGTTAGTAAAGAGAACTTGACCTTCTTGTCACATAATCTGTGTCAAACCCCTGGAGGCGGTTTGTTTTTGCTCTCGAAAGTAGAAAATAGCGATGCTATGTATTTACACTGTTGACTTGCTCGGACGTTTAACTGACAATTTGTTTGCTGTTTGCATGTTGGTGTTCATTTAAAACAAAAATAATGAATCATTCCGCCCTCCCATGTGTGTTTTGATCTACTCAAAAGGTTGAATGTTAGAACGCATTACAATCAGCTGTATTTAAATATGGCATAGGCACTTTAAAATGCAGTTAGCAGCCCCATCAAGGGCACTGAGAACATGGTGGCGGTGGCATCAAGCCTCTGGTAAAATGCACACCGAGGGGGAGACCCTCTTTATGTGAGCAAAGGGCTTATGCATTTTGACAAACCACACTGTTTAAGATATAATAGCGGCATAATCACGGCCTCAGGCTGTCATTCTTCAGCATAATGGCCTGCTTATTCATCTGGGATGGCTTATGTCCCCACAACGATTTTATTTCCCAAGATTACCTTGTTTTCTTGCTCTCCTCACTCTCATTTTCTTGTTTTCTGCCATCCTACCTTTTACTATCACCTTATTTCTAAAAAGAAATAATCCTTACAAAATAATTGAAAGCTTTCAAATAAATATAGCAGTTTAGCACCAGTCACAGTCTAATTTAGATTTTGCATGTGGTATTTTGAGAATAATGAAGAGAAAATAAATATACAGTATTTATAAAGATGTCCAAGCAATGTTTTATTGAAGTTTTATTTTACAAGTTTTAAATCTACAATTGACATAGGGAAAGATGTGTATACTTCTGGAACACTCTCCACCAATATAGGCTACAAATTCACCACTTTGTGTGATGTGAGTGACTGTATATTGATGTCCACAGTGACAATGAAAGAGTTACATAGACGACCAGACTGTATAGGTTAAATAATCTGGGGGAGACGCAGACGGGCTGTGCGACCGGCCCAGTACAATCTTACAAAGGGACAGCTACCAGAATCATCACAGGTTTAAAATCTTCTCAGTCTAAAACATAGAACTTTTACATTTGCCTTACCAGTAAACATTTATAGATAAAGACTTTGTATTTTACATATTAAAATACTTTACAAACACGATGAGAGCTCAGCACTGAAAAGGAAAGAATGAGCAGAGAAGGGGGGTAAGCTGCCGTATGGAAGTGCTTTGCTTTCCACTGGAGAACTTCTGTTCTGGACTGTCTGGCATTCAACCACTATTCAGCATTGTTTCCAGTTGCAACATTTATATGCACGTGAGCACTAGTTTGCTTGAGAGTATTTTCCCTTTGATTGTTAATATGGCAATCTCCAATGATATGCATGGTCTATAATTGCATTTCTTCCTCTGCCCGAGGCTACATGTAATTAAAAGCTTTGCATATGTAGTCAATGAAATCATTTCCTCATTACCTCAACCATCCTCAATTTACCGTGGTTTAATCCTGACCATTAAACAGGTTAGATTTAATTAATCTATTTAGTTGTGCAAGATTTACATTTACAAGGTAATTTGTGTGATGTGTAATTTGAGAACCACGATAATTAAATTAAAAGAAAGTTATTTTCCGATTCTGGTATAGAGTGCATGCAGCTGGCTGAGGTCCTCTCCAAAAAGTGCTTATATCAAACATCTACGCTCATCCAAAACATATAAATAACACTAAATCTAATCCAGGGCCTGTCTGACTTTTTAAGCAAAATTGACAAATGTAAATTTCATTTCACCGCCTGCCTCAAGATAACAAGCCCTCTAATATTTGCAAATGAGTCAGAGATGTAATTTGCCTCTACTGAAAGCAACTTTAGTATTCAGGAGAACCTCAAGACAAACTTTTTTTATTTTTTTTATTTCCAAGGATTTACTCTAACTTGAGAAGTCCAGGGGGCATGTTGTTAGTGGTAGAGAGATGTTCCCTTGCTCAGGTAGTTTTCAGATTCCTGCTTAGTTGGGCAGCGTGTCCAGGCCCAGTGACGCCGCGTGCTGCTTGGCCCGCAAGCGTAGGTTCTCAATGCTGGTGGTCTTGCTGTTGTGGCTAGGAAGGCCTCCAGAGGCCTGCAGCAGAGGGCTGTTCCAAACCTGTTGCGCGTGGTGGGACAGAGACTGATAGTAGGACTGGCATGGGAGGGAGCCCAGGGGCGCTGGCATGTTGACGTTCATGCCCAGGTACGGTATAGACGATGGGGTAGCCATGTCGAAAGACGGATAGTGAACCAGGTTGTTAGTGGCGGCCATGTGCTGGCGAAACTGCTCCTGCAGACGGAAGAGGCTGAGCGGAGACGAGGAGTACGAGTGACTCTGAGAGATCCCGCTGGTCACCCCGCTAGAGGAAGATGAGATGGCCGGGGAACCAAGAGGAGAGTCTAAAGACAAAAAGTTTGATTGTCAAGATTTAGATAGGAACCATAATGTTAAAATGCCATTCTGGTATTTGTATGCATCCTTTTATACTCTTAAAAATAAAGGTTCCAAAAGAGAGTTTTCACAGTGATGCCATTTTGGGTTCCCCAATGAGCCCTTCTGTAAAAGAACCATTTTTTTCTTAGATTGTAAAAGAACATTTGAAGAATCTAAAGAGCCTTTTGTGCCATGGAAAGGTTCTTCATGGAACCATCAATACCAAAGAATTATTGGGCTTTTTTGCCTTACATTAGATAGTTGGAGGACAAACATGAAATCCTGGCAGAGGAGAGAGGAGAATTGGATTCCTGGAATCGAGTCGGGACTCGAACTCGGGTGCCCTAAGTGCAACAGCACTGTGGAGCACTTGCCTACACAGCTATGGCTCCAACAAGAACCTTTATTTTTAACAGTGAAATGAAATTCAAGGAGCAATATAGTAAATACATACCTGGTTTGGGGCTGAGACGTTTGCAAAGAGGGGAAAGGCTTCCAGGTGCTGGTTCTTTCTCAACTTTCAGATCTTCTCTGTGCTGCTTTATCTCCTCCTCTTTGTCGGTTGCATTGTCCTCTGTGGCCGACTCGCTGCCTGACTGCTCTGCCGATGTCACGTTAAGCTCAACACTAAGTTCTGATGCCAGTGCATGGGGAGCTGCCTCTGCTTCCATGGAGGAGGAAGAAGAGGATGACGAAGGTGGCTGGTTCTCAAGAGTTAAATTGGAGGGGGTGTCATCTTTATCGCTTGTTCCTAGGGCTCCATCTGTTGAGACGTCTTTCTGCTTCTGCAGTTGCTCTTTCTGGAGGCTTCGCTGCTTCTTACGAAACTTTGCACGGCGGTTCTTGAACCATACCTGATGACCAAAAGGCATTTTTATAGAAACATGATGAATATATTTAAAAGGTGCAATATATTTAAAAAATGTTTAAAGGTGGAATTCATTTCTTACCTGCACGCGTGCCTCAGGTAGGTTGGTGCACATGGCCAGGCGCTCCCGCATCACAACATCAGGATAGTGCGTTTTCTGGAAAGTCTTCTCCAAAGCCTCCAGCTGCTGGGCCGTAAAAGCGGTGCGACTGCGGCGTTGTTTGCGATGTTGAGAGCCGTAGCGAGCCTCGAGTATGATATCTTGAAATGTACAGCCGTTGGAAGAGAAAAGACACGGCATATTTAATTCATTGTACAATCACAATACATTTGTCTGTTAAAAGGGAGAGGGAGAGAACGCACTTACCAGCCAGTCTCTCCGCGAGGGTGAGCGCGTGAACGGACGGCCGGTAATCAGGCGCGTGCTGCGCTTGTTGCGCCGCCTGTTGATGCAGGTTGTACATGGCGCTCAACGAGTTCATGGCGTGGAGAGAGTATCCGTTTACTCCGTAGTGTTGCATGATTCAACAATACCTGAAAAAGAGCAGGATCGCGAGTGTTTTAACAACGAGCGCTTTTACCATTTTTTAAAACATATTTTAACATTCTATGGTGATCTAATCTCCCATAGGCCTATTTGAGGCCTGACATTAAGCAAGTCAAAATAAAAGCTTTGGGATCTCAAAAGTAAGTTTTGAGACCATACATTTGAACAACGTTTTCAAACAGTTTAGTAATCACAAAAGTTAAGATTCAGAGTTGGAATAGAAGTCAGAAGAAATGCTATCGATAACCATATCGTAACCATGGCAACGTTATCTAGAGCGCATTTTCAATATGCTATAGCCTTCCTACATGGATAAAATATTCCATCATGCCATTATGATATATTTCCTAAACATATAAGCATAAATGTTTTTATTTGATTTGATTAAGCCTAATAAATAACTGACAATAACTTTGTCAATTGATATAGTTCTAACTGATATTTTAGAGCCAATATTTGCAGCACTTTGGTGTCATAATTGCGGCTATAAAATGAATGACATAATTTTTCTTAATGCCTTATAATATTTAGAAAATAATTCGCATACATGATCTGCCTTTATAAGATACTTAAAGCTATTTATTTCTCCTCAGCATTAGCTACATGATAGTAAATTATCATGCATTCATTATTATTAGCTACCGCATTTATTAGGCTAAAATAAATATTTTAATTAACATTTTGCTTATTATATTTTTATGTACGGTACGCGTAGTGATATTTAGGCTATAATCAATCAATAGGTTGTCAGTCTTCTAGTGAGAGTGTCAAGTAGCGCTTTCGGAAATCCGCTTATAGGAGCGGAACTGTGTTCATTAATATCCAATTATTGTTTTGTCCAATCCATTAGTCATACACAAGGAATTAATTGGTGCAATTATCACGTGTTTACCTAATGAACTCCGACTTATGCTTACTAGATTAGATATATAATTTCAGAGGGAAATTACCGTAGCAAATCCTTTAAAAACAGTTGTCAGTGAATCATTGATTGATTTCAGTGAGATCTACTTAAGCAATGAACGAATGTTTCGATAAAGAAGTAATTATACCAGTTTTTGTAATCGGAAATGAATGTTATCTGTGCTACTTATAATGCTTGGAAAGCTTATATTTTGATTGCAGTATTAACAATTTACTGAGGCATTCCCAAATGTTATCCACGAGTCCATGTTTCTCCATTCATTTTTCACAGCCGGTTTAAGACTTTCATGGATAAAATGAAAGGCTCCAGGACACGATTAGATATGTATTAGTATAGAGTTGGTTGACAGGCACGAATATCTCCAAGGCCAATGCAGTGCGAATTATTAAGGGTATATGCTCCCGCACATGCCGGGTGTCCAGGGACTTCTTACAGCCTCGAGTTTTAAACTAAATTGTATTTCCAACCAGCATTTAAATTGCGTATTATTTACTTCAATTTTAGATTAAATGCATGAAACTAAATGTCTAAAACAAGTATAATTTATCTAAATCATATTACATTAAAATCTCTGACAATTCTATGTTGATTGGTGATGAATTATTTAAGAAAAAACAATGAGTTGAAAACTCATTGCAAGTGTTTTATGTGATATTTTGATATAAACAATACGATCAATTTTGCTGACTTTCTTAGAAAACGAAATATTTATTTTTTGCCGAACAATACGATAAATTACAATGCATTTCATTGCTTGGTAGCCTACATTATTTAAATCAACCGATTTCTATTCGTTCCTCAGTTATTGTTCATATTTTAACTAGAATAATAATAATGAAATTGCCATTATTATACCACCTATTATTGCTGCTATTATTATTATTATTTTTCTGAATGTGTTTTGGTTTAAGTAAAATGATTTGAAATAATTTATTTAATAAATGCATGGCTTTTTTGTGCAGTTAACAAGCCACTGACGTTCTATGCATTCAGACAGAACTTACTGAAGCAAGTTTGTTTGGAAGATAAGTTTAAAGGTTTGTATTTGCTCTCTTTCCGTCTTTATCCGTTTTAGGCCACCAAACCGCATTGTACCCTCCTCAGCGTGGAAGCTTAGGACAGTGTGTGTGCCCATTCCCAGACTATTAAGTCAGTGCAACGTCTGATGAATGTGATCAGAGGGCAAGAGGGAATAGTTTAATTCGCTTGGACAGAAGGTGCTTTGCTAAACATTTACTTTTCTCCCCCAAGTATTTGAACTGAATGGGGTCCGTTTCTCTCCCTCCCTTCTCTCGCGGCCCCTTATCCCATCGCCCCGGGGCCACGTTTTGGCTGAGATGTATGGCTTCTCTGCGGGTAAAATATGCATGTTGATCCCCATTTGGGTCCCCGTCTAATGGAAGTGCAAATAGGTTTCGACTGTGGAGACCTCCATTTATCATCACCGCTGACACGGACGGACGTACAGTGTGGCTTGTGTGTGTGTGCGTGGCTTCAAGAATGCTCGCGTGTGCTCATGTCTAAAGAGATGTGTAGGCTATAGGCCTATATCAACTTCTGTGTTTTACTTTTCCTAGTTTATTGACATTCAAATTTCCAGCTTACATTTAACTCAACACATCACTGTAAACAATCAATAAATACACAATACACAGATTTTAAAAATAGCCTAGCTAGTAATAGCCTAACATTTGACCAGTGATCAATGCAATAGTGATTTAGTGCGACCGAATAATAGGCTACTAGGGCTGATAATGTATAATTTAACGTTCACTTTTGCGAATTATTCGTTCAAGCGTATGACTACTTGCTAAACGTCAAAATTTCGCCACAGGCCAACTGATATTTAGCACAAAGGGCTTCTTATTTGAATACCGTGTCTCGCTGCTATTGTGCTCTGTTCATCCGCCTGTTACTGCTGCGGGCAGTGTGACACTCCATGCTTCGATTATTAAAACCTCATTATGCAAATTGGCATGTACAGTGCAACTTTTTGATCCGACTAAATTAGGAAAAATGTTAACGTTAAAACCCCATTTGACCCGGGGGGACTATTTATCGCGTCTCGCATGACATTTTATATTGTCACTCATATTTTTGTATCCCTCACTGTCAAAGGCCTCCAACATATAGTCAAAGTATAGAGGGTTTTCCTACTCACTTTCAAAGTTGACCTGCCCCCTCCTCAAATGTATTTTAACCGAGTTTAATAATTGCGAATAAAGAAAAAGAAATGCTTTTTCATACTCTTGCGTTTTGGCACTACTGTAAAATCAAGTAAGTTAAAGAAATCTTAAGCCAGACCGCTGTTTGAAGGGTTTTACACTAAGCTATTTTTTTCTTTATTTTTGAGTGCATCATGTTTTGTCTCTTTCACACAGACGATTTTTTTTCTAAATTATTATTATTATTAGTCTATTATTATTATCATTCATTATTATTTTGATCTGAATTAGCTACAGCTATGTATCTCAGAAAATACTGAATAAGTTATTGTAATGCCCCAATTTTAAATGAATATAGGCTTATTTGAAGAGTAAAGAAAAGTTGAGGAACTGCCAGCTTGAATGAGCTATTTAAGTTATTTCAGACAGCCTATTAGCCTATAAATGACAAATTAAAATCTTTCTGTTTTTGTTTTTATTTTATTAGGCTAGTTCATGGCGTAATTATTTACAATTGCATAAACGATTAGTCTCTTACCTCAGTCTTGTCCTTTATCCAGTGTCTTACAGTGTCACTCGATATGTTGTTGCTTGTAGCTCGGAGTATTTCCCAGATGTCCTTATCGCGTTTCTCAAAGTCTAAGAGCCCATTCAAATGTATCCGCTAAGTATCAAGCGCCTCCAAATCGTTCCCTGCGCGCTCTTCTCAACACATTGCGTCCATCTATTGACACGAGCTTTGAGGAGGGATTTTAAAGAGCTCGGCGTAACATCAGCGAGGCATGCTACTGGTCCTTGAAGCTGTCAATCAAAGCTCGACGGAATTTTTCTGGCTGCTTGCGGACTCCGAGCCAATTGACCCTTTACTTAGGAGTCTTAAATCACGTACTTGAAAGCACTAATGTCCATTCATAAACTCGTTTGCATATAAACAATGATATGCTATATATATATATATATGTCAAAATAAACAGAAAATATTGACACCGATGGAATAAGAGTTTAAAGCAGGAACAGAAAGAAACGCGCTTATATCGCGCAGTTTGATTACTTGTCCTAAATTTTGTTTAGTAGGCCTAATTTTAATGGGGGTTTAGGGGGTAAACAAATTAGCATTTTTTCAATATTTTACATGGGGACATGGATTTTTTTTTTTTTTTTGCTTGATTTTAGGATTTATCCTGGATTTATCATTTATTAACGTTATGCAAGGGTATTTTCTCGGAATAACAGCAGATCTTGACTATACTGAAGTCAGTTTTGCCAAACTTAGTAAATACCAATGCTTTCTCATATTGTTCTCACGCATTGACTACTTTTTGAACATAGGAATATTTCTATAAAGGTCACGGTCCCAAGACTTTTTTTTTTAAGACAAACGAATATCTCATGCATTGGTTTTGTTTGCTTTTGGGCTTTGTCATGCCACTGCAGGAGAGACTGAAGGGACTTTAGAGATCTCTAATAGATGCCAGGCTACTGCCTTCACAATCTCTCCCGGCCTTGAAGGATTTGGGTGAGGATAAGGGGAGACAAGACGCTATTTCAGCCTCCAAAAAACCTCTGTCTTGAAATGACTGCCGGTAAGAGGATTAAAACAATAATGCCCTTCTCTTCTTGAAGGGTTTTTAGAAAAGATTTCTTCTCCCGGAGCAAAACCGTTTAGGTTGGAATTAAGGGCAGCGCAAAGTAGCCTTTTAATGTAAAGCTTGCATAATTTGTTAAAGATGCTCGCAGAAAGCGGGCCAGGGTGAAAATCCCTAACTGAATTTTATCTCTGACCATAGTTTTCATCTAGAGGAATTTGAAATGAGTGGAAATTGAATGGAACTGAATAGCTGGTCTCTTTTTAAACATATTTGTCGTTTAAAATAATATGGGTGTTGTCGACTGTAACTGGTTCTGCAACGTTTCATGCTAAACGCATGGTTCACAATCTAAATAATTTCCCTGTTTAATTTAATATTTATTAAAAGCAGCAAGAAATCGTGTGCTAAAATCACTTCATTCTGTAATATAGCCTAATATTAGTTGTTCGTATCTAGCCTAATTGATTTCTTAGTCAAACATAATATATTAAAATATAGTAGGCTAGCCTAATATTCTTCCCGATGTGCTTTTTTGTATATTTTAAATACGCAAGAAAAGACAACATGGAAATAAATGACAATAGGCTGATTAGCTTAATAATGTACAAATAAGTATTTCACTCGTTAGAAATGACAAGCATAATAAAAAAAAGGAAAAAAATCTAAATTGATACGATTTTAATGCTTAGGCTGTTGAAACCGAATAGCCTACCATATTTTAAATATGCTCTTAAAAGTTAGGCTGTTTTAGTGCCATTATCAAGGACGCTTCACTCTAATTATTAGCCTATTATTAATAGGTAGCCTACACTATATAAAGCCTATATTTTTACTTTTACCTTTCTGGAACCAAACCTGTGTCCTTTCCCATCATTTCTCCCCACTTGGTTTTTTATGCTCTGAGAAAGAAAGAGGATTAACTTGTGAACCGATGGAAATAAGAACTTTAACGGGAGGTAAATCTGGGCAATGTCTCTTTGTGAGAAGCGTTTCTAAAGCAATTAAAGTGAGAAAGAATTCCTCTCAGCGCCTCTTCTTTAAATCTGCTTAAACGAGGACTACTGTCCAGCACATCTGAGGGCTTTAAATTCCTTCCATTTAAAGTGTCACAGAGAGAAACCCACCTTTAGAGCTGCAAAAGAAGCCCTCGGTCCAGTTTTACTCCAAGTCATTTTTTTATTTTGCTGCCCTCTCGTGTGTCTTCACGTTTCTATTGCGGTGCTGGATATAGCAATTTATTACAACAGCATCATGTACGATACTGCGATTATACGTGGAATCTGCCATTAAATTTATTCTACACCTAACCGACGAGGATCATTTTATTTCGAGCGAATCCGGCTGCTTTTCACGAAACGAGGGACGCTATCTTATAAACGAGTCGATCATGTCGCTGGCTTTTATTTAAACTTATGAATTTACCACTGTCCCGTAACTTTAGCAGGAAATAATGAAATAAATGCATTTGGTGTCAAAGCGCGAGATGGTTGTTATTAGCTAATTAATAGAGCTAATGATGTTTCTGCAACTTCATGAATACATTACGTTTGCAATCCACAAAGCTGTAGCCTCTCAGGCTCAATCCAAGGGTATTTCAGCATCTGTTCTTCCCAGAGCAATTAATCATTTTGATGTATGGTTTAAAATCGACTGCTTCCAGGAGACCTTTTTGACAAGAATAACAAAGCAATTTGCCAGGAGCCATCTCTTAGACACGTTATTAGCAGCACCTTCGTCTCAAAACCGGTTTCCCCCCCCGTTTGCTAAATTAGATACCTGTATTAAAGGGGCAGTGCTACTTTTTAATTTATTTTGATTTCTCCACTGATACCTCTGGAAATCGCATCATTCGTGACAAGATCCCAGGATCTTCTTAACAAATCCCCATGCTAAAAGTTTTTGACCTGTCAGTTCTGTCAGAAGCTGTGCCCCTCTTATTCTCTCTCTTCACCGTCTCTTTACTGTCTTCAGTCTCTCTTCCCCGTTGTATTTCTTCAATCTCTCTCTCTCTCTCTCTCTCTCTCTCTCTCTCTCTCTCTCTCTCTCTCTCTCTCTCTCTCTCTCTCTCTCTCTCTCTCTCTCTCTCTCTCTCCGTCTTACTCACTTTGGCCCGGATCCCCAGCACAAGGGGCCCCATTGTATAGTCCTAATCCAGAAGCAACACAGCTTTAGCGACATGGAGGGATAAAAGGCCCATCAAGCCCACAACTTTATGGGGGCAAATCTCTACCTAATCCCTCGCTTTATCTAAACAAAAGCCCCTCTCTCCTAATCCACCTTCACTGCAAAAATAAAAAGAAAAGGAAAAAACAAGAGGCGCTAAAAAAATCTCAGGCTTGAGTTGAACTGTGAGTTAAGAACCAGGAGTCATTTTACTAAAGAAACTAACCGCTTCTGACAAGCTTCTGCTACTGACATAAGTAAAAATGAAGCCCATGGACACAGCATTGAGATAAACGGATGAATAACCAAAGGTAAAGAGAAGTTTTCATACAAGTTCCTACACACAGCCAGTGTTCGCTTATTCTAATGAGAAAGCAGATTACAATCATTTTTCAATTATTTTTATGACAAATTTTTCAGTCAGTCATTCAATCAATAAAGGTTAATGGTCAAGTCCTCATGTCTTTGACATATATGTCCATTTATTATTATGAAATTATCTCATTTAAATGAATATTTTCCCATGCTATTGTAATCGTATAGTGTTGCAAATGCTTTTCATAATTAATAAGGTGCTTTGATTATTTCAATAGACTGGACTCAGATGAGATCATTATCCTCAGTATGGGTGCTGTTGGCTATAATTGGGTAATTAAGGGGATAAAGTGGCTGCTCTTCCTCTTTAGTGCTTTGATGACTATTGAGTGAAAGAAGCAGCTTCTAATAAAACACAATGAACAGCAACCTGCATGAATTATTGGCCACTCATTTATAACGTCTGTCTACCTTCAGGAATGTTTATATAGCTGTAGAAAACCTGTAGAGCTAGAAGACACTTTTTTCTGTTGTTGTCTGAGAGCATTATCCTAAAAGTTCAAGCTAATTGTTTTGTGTAATTAGTTTGATGACAGGACATGCAGATGTTTCGGCAGCAGACAGCTGTGGCGTGGGTACGGCGACATTCACAGATCACCGATATGTACGATTAATTGATCAGCCCCTGCTGCTAAAAAGGATTGGCGCATACTCTTAATACAAGCAAAGTCCTCTTTCAGATAAAAAGATGGGTTCAAAAGTTGCAAATCTGCCCTTTACAACAATACGCTTCCCCATTAACTCCTTGCCCCTGAGTATGGATTGCTCTCTGTTGCACGACTACAACATCTGTCTTTACTTTGGCAAATCCCTCTGTATCAGCTCTGGGCTTTGTACTATCAGTCAGTAATCTGGCTCTCAGCACTCTATGCGTATTGAGGCACTTTGGCGAAGAGGTTTAAAACATGACCCAGGATTCGAAATAAGCGGACTCCCTGCTTCTGACTGAAGTTTTCATCATCCTCTCAATGAGTAGCTTTAAGAGGATACCTGAGAAGAACCGCTGGCACTTCAGTCATAAGTACCCACATTGGATCCGTGCTTGGCGGTCTTATCCTTTAAGAAATGAAATAGTCTCATAACCTGTTTCATGAGCGCATTTTTGCCGTTGTAGATGATGAGAAGCGATCAACCTGGCAGGGGGGACGATCACTATCTCAGGTGCCCGCCGTCCACACGACTGCCTTTAATGTGCCTCCGGTCGAGCGAGTAGACAGTGACTAGGAGGTGTTTGCGTCATCAGTGTGTTACATTACATAGCGGAGAAATGTCGCGTCTGTAAAATAGCTATAGCTAACCGCTGGACCTCAGATAAATGCTTCAACAATGCAGTTCTGTTTGATGAGCTCTTCACAGGGGTCCCCATTTAGACCTTATGGCTGCGTCTCCCTTTGGCACCCACACCTTAACGGAGCTAATACTCTTTTAATAGCGTAAACAGAGAGAACAATTGACTCATTAGCGAGTCAACTAGGCAAATCCACCACAATCTATTGAAAATGCTGGAGAGGGTGGCTCCAGCATTAGCAGCACCTGGAAAGCCCAGATTTGAGTTCTCTGATAACAGTAATACTTCCTCTTCTCCATTCAGTCCCAAAGCGTAGACGAACCACCTCCGTATGGGATTACCTAGCCCCACTTTAAAATGTTTTTTTTTTTTTTGCAGTATGGCTGCCTGATGCTTAGCCTCCCACAATAAGTATAAATCCTCTTCTTCTGTGGGTATTACGGGAATGAGCATAAGGGATTGTGTTATTGTTGACCCATAATCTGGTTTTAACTCCTTGTTTTACAAATGGCCCTTTTAAAAAGCTTTTCCTGCTTTTGGCATTGTAAAAGCTCCTGGTCTGCATTTCCTTTACATCTTGCTTCAGAGCATTATTTGACTTGTACTATAAATGTCTTCTGCTTTAAAACAGGATTCCTGTATTCTGCTGTATTGCAATAAGAAGTGAATGTTTTTTTTTTATTTGTTTTTTTTTTTTTGGTAATAATTACATGATTAAATATTTCAAGGTTCTAAGAGGCGTCGTAGTATCCAGCAATATTTGCACTAATCATGTCAGTATTTACTCACCCTCATGTTGTTCAAAACCTGTATGGCTTTGTTTCTTTTTTGGAGAACACGATATATTTTAAAGACTGTTTCAACCATTTCTGTTTATACAGTGAAAGTCAGTGGGGTTGTCTTTCATTGACTTTTATTGTATAGAGTTTTTTTTGTTTAAATATCATCTTTGGAAGAAAGAAAAAAATTCATACCGGTTTAGAAAAACATGATGAGTAAATTTAAGAATTCTACTTTTTGGCTGAACTACCAACACAATCTCATGTACGTGTTTTGTGAGGTGCCAATTTTTGTTGTTGAAATCATACAAATTGGGCAACTTGCCAAATAGGTACGAAGCAAAATTAGTTTACAGTATAATATTAATGAATCTTTAATTAGCTCACCCATGAATATGATTTCTGTCTGATTCTTTTCCACCAGATGTAGAGGTGAAGACAACAACTCCCATGATTCAGTGCATCAAGCTACGCCTTTGTTTTGAATAAGCGTCCTTTAGCTGCAAAAATGACATATTGTGCCTTTAAGAGGAGTGTTTTGAAGACAGACATAAATGGTTTTAACATTAATGGGCACAATTTTTAATCGCTCTCACATTTAAAAAAAAAAAAACATGTTTAAAGTCCTCTGAGCTGTGTCAACATTAAATATATTATCCAAAAATATACAGCTATGCATTGAGCTTGAATCATGCTTTTATCATTCTTAATAATAAGAATAGGCATGCATGTCATCCATGCAAACTCTACAGTATCTGATATCTAGCACTGTGAGAGATCTCATACATTATCATTGGCTAATTTGAAAGTGAAATTGCATCTCTTTCTTTTCCTGAAAGAACTGAGCATATTTTCCTTTGAGACCCATTGACTCTGGCCAGAGCTATTTAGCGGTAATCAAGATGTCTTGATAGACTTTCAATGAGTCATGCTATAGAAACCCCTCATCTCTTTCTTATTAAGCTAATTAGCAGACGATTGGAAAAGATCATATTGGGCAGAAAGACTCCACATTAGAGGGTTTAAATGGCCTAAAGAGGAATGATCAATGCTCATATAAGGGAATTAAAGCATTTATTTCTAGGCTAATTGTTGATTTCACCCCTGACCTTGCTCCATTTAGCGATTGAGTGCTGTTTTTTGTAACTGGCACATTTGATGGTCTTAGATTGTTTTAGTGTTTAATCTAGAAACTCTTGCAGCTTCACTGACTCAGTCTTTCATTCTGGAACAGATGTGAAGTGGCATGTGCTACTGTCACTGTAACCAATAGTCAATGAACTCTGGTGATCAGTCATCAAGGAACTGGCACAGCTGTGCCCACAGCCCCATCCAATGCCAAATTGGTGGAGATCACCGTGTCCAAGGAACCTCCTCTCTCTGCATCCGTAGCCGTGGCCCGCTTCTTATTTCTCCTCCACGTGATGTTGAACAGACTCTTGCTGGGCCCAACTGCCCATGTAAAGAGGTGGGCTGGTCCATCGCAGTGGGGTGGGAATGAAGTGACAGTCCCCCTGAGTTGCTGGGAGCTTGTCAGGGCCTTGTTAGCTCCTCCACCTCCCCCTCGCCTCCTGCTTCTCTTCCCTGGTAATCCTCCAACACTCTTCCCCAGCAGGGAGGAGACGTAAGGACAGAGGGAGGGCCAGAATTAATGGACATGTTTGTTTACCTATTTGTCCTTGACATGATCAATTGATCAGGGGGCTAATTCACTGCCTCCGTGGGATCATTAAATTTCCATTTAAATTGCAAATGGATTTCTCCCCAACCTCCCCAGACCACCACCTCTATTTATGTACTCACATACGCACTTCTCTAGGTTTTTTTTCCTGTTGCTGCCTCTGTTGCGGTTAAATGAAAAGGGTTACTCTCTTAAAAATAAAGGTTCCAAAAGGCAGTTTTCACAGCGATGCCATAGAAGAACCATTTTGGGTTCCCCACAGAGCCTTTCAGAGAACAGATTTTACCAGAACCATTTTTTTTCACATTACTGATATTTGGTGAAATTTTGTGGGCAAAATAGTCCATTGCCTCTCATCAATATTCAAGTGATGGATGGCTCACACATAACTCTCAACTCAAACTGGTCAGCATAGTGAATTCAAGTGACCAAATCGGACAAGAGCGAATATTCATGGGGAAATGATTTTTCCTCACGTGATACTCCTATTGGAATGACTCCATTTCGACTGTGAAATTTGAGAAACTATAATTAACACCTTTAGTGTGAAGAACATTTGAATAATCTAAAGAACCTTTTTCCACTATAAAGATCCTTTTGACCAGTAGACCCTTTTCCCATTTCCAGGTTTCTCAGAAGTGGACGCTATCATAGCTAGGTAAAGTTCTAAAGCAGAATGAGAGACTCCATTAAATATATTTGTTGTGTGTTCCCATTTGCGCAAATAGCAAAAGAAACTCCACAATAGTGTTTTAACACCTTTCAAAAAGAGGAAAAATTAGAGTGCGATTTTACTGTCACTCCCATTATAGATGTTGCATTAGTAACACCCTCACAGCAGCGATAATTCATTTTTTGTAATTTGATGCAAAAGTAATATAAAGTGTAGTGTTGAAATGAAAAAACCTTGCAGGATTTACAAGCTTAATGATTGTTAAAACTCATCATCACAATCTTTGAAAAGGGTCCATTGAAAGGTTCCATGGATGTTAAAGGAATTTATGGAACCACAGATCGTGCCATAGAGAACCTTTTTCATTTTGAAGAGTGTGGCTTGAAAAATGTGGGCAGATTGATTGGACCGTCCAATTTACCATCACCTCTTCTGATAAGAACATGAATGAAGACTGAGATCATTGTGGTACTGTATTCTAGTTCACAAACCTCAAAAGACATTTTATGTGTGTGTGTGTGTGTGTGTGTGTGTGTGTGTGTGTGTGTGTGTGTGTGTGTGTGTGTGTGTAGGCATAATGTATTGTCATCTCTCTTTCTTCATTTAACAAAACATCCCTCAGGAAGAGGGGCAGTGAATAGATCTGTTCAACTCATTTGAAAACATCAGTGGTGATAATTACCCGTATCATGAAGATGTCAGTCATTTAATCGACAGTTAATTTGCTTTTCATGGCAACCCCCTCAAACACTCGCACACGCATATTCACACACTCAGTCATCTGTAGCGCAATGAGAGGAAAATGTGTTAATTCCTCTATGGAAAAGCCCTGCGATTAAACAACAAACAGAGATTACAATGAATGATTACAGTTTTATATTTGAGTGCTCTTTTCCAGTGGGGCCATGGACTGAATGAAATCAATCTCCAATTTGAGCAGAATAAATGCTACATTTGAGTGTCTGATGACACTTTTTTTAGGCTGCAATGTAATGTTATGTATATTAGTTTTTAAAGGCACAATATCTAAGATTTCGGATCAAAATATCTACAAAAAAATTAGAACAGTGTTATATATTTTGTTGACTTATGTATTACATATGGATGCGTTTCCTATCAATGACATCATACCTGCGTTACCCTCGATTATTAGTTTTATTTTGTAGAAACCATGAAAAAACCAAAGACGCTTTAATATATTATCTGTTTTATTAGACAAGGGAACAAATGTTTAGAGACATTTATAGACAGAAGACTATAAATTGTTTATTTATTGTAATTATTTACAAAATTATTGTAATTTTATAACATGTTGCATGTTTTTTTTTTGTAAATAACTATTAAAAATGCATTTAAATTCCACAAAGCACAAAAATACAGTAACATTTTTTTTTTAATTAAATATAAAAATTTACTATTTTATTCCTGTGATGTCAAAGCTGAATTTTCAGCAACCAATACTCTAGTCTTTTCATAATTATCAATGCTGATTTGTGCTGCTTAAAGGTGGGGTAAGTGTTATTTCAAAACCGTTTTACAAAATGGACACGGGCCAAGTCCAATAACAAACTTGTAGCCAATCAGCAGGTAAGGGGCATGTCTACTAATGCTAGTGAGCGCTCAATGCACGTCATTATTCAAAACACACGACGGACATTAGCCGAGAACTAATATATGCTGGCTTTTGCTTGAATATGCTTGTGTGTCATGTTTGCATGTTTGTCCATTTGCGATCGTATTGTCACTCACTTCAGCGATGATAAAGACCCATTCATTTCCACACCGCATGGAGCATCTAAATCTCCTCACTGTCTGTTTCAAGTGTCAGCTCACAAAATGTGTCCGACCAGTAAGATACTATACTCCTAATAAATGTTTATTTCCTCTTTTCATGATCTATATAAACATTATCCGGTCATAATTGTAATGTCATTAGCTGGACTGTCGTGCCTGTGTACTCTCGAGTTGTTCATGAGAACTGTTTGTGTTTTTGTGATTGAAGGGGTGACTTTTCATTGAATGGATTGACCTGGAGTTCGACCATTTGAGATTTGATAATTCCTACTTCTGAATTTGTCTCTGAATTTCGAGCTCATCCCATTCAAAATTTGGAATGGGAGGGCGTTCATGATGTGCAAATTTTACTTAGGAAACTCGTATTTACGATAATTACGATAGCATGTGAAGGCAGCATAAGACAGATTCTGAAACAGTCATTGCCTGGATCATGTATTTGTGGGGCGGAGCTATCAACATAGGGGCGAGACCCTTTTGGGGACAGGGGTGTGTCTGTTTTGGTGATTTGAAATATCTACAACAGTTACCAGAAAGCACTCTTACCCCCTTTAATATTGTTGTGGAATCCTCTATAATATATATATATATATATATATATATATATATATATATATATATATATATATATATATATATATATATATATATATATATATATAAAAAAAAATATATATATATATATATATATATATATATATATATATATATATATATATATATATACATATATATATATATATATATATATATGTAATATTCTTTGAATAGAAAGTTCAGCAGAACAGCATTTTTTTAAATGCAAATCTTCAGTAACATTATAAATGTCTTTGCTGTCACTTTTGACAATTTACTGCATGAATAATGAATATGTTTGGTTAGATAAGTGTACTTATTATTTTTTATATTATATTTACATTACTGTTCTTCTGACAATCAATAGCCTTATTATAATAGCCCTTATAATAAGTTATATTTACATATGCTTGTAAATGATTTGGACTGAAATGTTTGGAGCTTACAGTGTCAATATGAACCAGTGCTGTTGTTAAAATATGGTTAGTTTGATTTGAAATCTTTGATGCCCTTTGCATTTAGCGAAACATGCTTATCACGCCCCTCACAATGTGGCGAGGGATCTGTCCTTATTGACCCATATGTCTATATCGTAGGCCGGATCCTCATCATGTAGTCATTACCTAATGTTGGTTCTCCAGAGGGCATGAGGCAGTCATCAGTGAATGTCAGGTGTTTTTCCCGACACTGTCTCTGACACATGTTGGCCCTGAGCCAGATCAAGCCGCACCTCTCGCACTCTAATGGGGCTGATCTGATAACCCTGTAAACCCTCCTCTAATATCCCTTCACCAACACACCGGTCCGATCGAAGCCTGTAAATTTGATCTCCATCTAGCATGCCGCCGGGCGCAAGCCGCGGCCTCTCCCCCTGCTACTTGTTTCAAAGTCCAGGCCTTCCTGACACATCTGTCAGGAACCCTGTTGAACTTTGACCTCTCCCACTTGGCCCTGTTATTGATTTCTCTTTTTTTTTCGCCACCTCATCGTGCTCAATCCGGATGAAAGGGGCAAAAGGGAGAATTAGTGAGTGAGACAGGAGGGACTCGGAGGATGTGGAGCGATCGATGCAGAGTGATTTTGAGCTTACAGCAGCGGAAAAAAATGTAGACAGGTAGAAAATGCTTGAGGCGTGACAGATAAGCATTAATAGAGCAGGACTTCAGCCGCTGGACAACTACAGTAAAACCAAAAAGAAGGTTGGTTTTCTGAGCGTCATTCTTTGGTTTGGTCAAAAGGTCAGTCTTTTCGACAGCAACAAGCGGCTGTGAATAAACATGTTCAGTGGTACAATACAGATCCCCAATTCCAAGGATGTTTTTCATTAGTGCGGGTGCAAACACCTCCCATGAGGCTTTAGGTCGCACAAATCTCTCCCTCAGTGTGCACTTGTTGAATCACGGCCTGGCTCCGTCAGTCACGTGGCTCAATTGGTCATGGCACCTGCTCAGCTAAATAAAGTTTGTCATGGCCCTGTTCACTGGCGCTCCTGGGAGAGCGTGGGCTTGCCTGGAAGCGTATGCTGGGGAAATGCACCACACAAGCTGATTAGTGTCATATCGCACTTTCTCTGAGCTCATATTTACCGCCTGGCCACAGTGCCCAGACAACCTGCGGCACAGACCGTGTCCACACGGAGGAGATGCTCCTGCTACAGGCAGCCTGGCTTGGCTTTTCTTTCACCTGATCTAAAGTGCTGGGCAGTGACACAGAAATGGATAATCATTTTAAAGGATTTTTTTTGATTGGCTGATTAGAGATTTTTAAAAGGCAAGGCAATTCATAAAGCATTTATTATGTATTTCCTTTTTAAAAGAATTTGATAAATTAATGCCATATATAACTTAACTTTATAAAACTTTTTTAGTTTAAATACATTTTTAGTACATTTAAATAATACATATGGGACCTGGACCATAAATTAAGGGTACATTTTGAAAATGATACATTTTTGATTTATACATCATATGAATAGATTAGCTTTCCATTGATGTATGGTTTGATAGTACAATATTTGGCCGAGATGCTTCTGAAAATCTGGAATTTGAGGGTGCAAAAAATTCTAAATATTGAGAATCGCCTTTAAAGTTGTCCAAATCAAGTCCTTAGCAATGCATATTATTAGGAACACCAGTTCAATTTCTCATTAATGCAATTATCTAATCAACCAATCACATGGCAGTTGCTTCAATGCATTTAGGGGTGTGGTCCTGGTCAAGACAATCTCAAGACAAGCAATTTTGAGCGTGGCATGGTTGTTGGTGCCAGACGGGCTGGTCTGAGCATTTCACAATCTGCTCAGTTACTGGGATTTTCACGCATAACCATTTCTAGGGTTTACAAAGAATGGTGTGAAAAGGGAAAAACATCCAGTATGCGGCAGTCCTGTGGGCGAAAATGCCTTGTTGATGCTAGAGGTCAGAGGAGAATGGGCCGACTGATTCAAGCTGATAGAAGAGCAACTTTGATTGAATTAACCACTCGTTACAACCGAGGTATGCAGCAAAGCATTTGTGAAGCCACAACACGCACAACCTTGAGGGGGATGTGCTACAACAGCAGAAGACCCCACCGGGTACCACTCATCTCCACTACAAATAGGAAAAACAGGCTACAATTTGCACAAGCTCACCAAAATGGGACAGTTGAAGACTGGAAAAATGTTGCCTGGTCTGATGAGTCTCAATTTCTGTTGAGATATTCAGATGGTAGAGTAATACTTTTGCGTAAACAGAATGAGAACATGGATCCATCATGCTTTGTTACCACTGTGCAGGCTGCTGGTGGTGTAATGGTGTGGGGGATGTTTTCTTGGCACACTTTAGGCCCCTTAGTGCCAATTGGGCATCGTTTAAATGCCACGGCCTACCTGAGCATTGTTTCTGACCATGTCCATCCTTTTATGACCACCATGTACCAATCCTCTGATGGCTACTTCCAGCAGGATAATGCACCATGTCACAAAGCGTGAATCATTTCAAATTGGTTTCTTGAACATGACAATGAGTTCACTGTACTAAAATGACCCCACAGTCACCAGATCTCAAACCAATAGAGCATCTTTGGGATGTGGTGGAACGGGAGCTTTGTAATCTGGATGTGCATCCCACAAATCTCCATCAACTGCAAGATGCTATCCTATCAACATGGGCTAACATTTCTAAAGAATGCTTTCAGCACCTTGTTGAATCAGTGCCATGTAGAATTAAGGCAGTTCTGAAGGCAAAAAGGGGTCAAACACAGTATTAGTATGGTGTTCCTAATAATCCTTTAGGTGTGTGTGTGTGTGTGTGTGTGTGTGTGTGTGTGTGTGTGTGTGTGTGTGTGTGTGTGTGTGTGTGTGTGTGTGTGTGTGTGTGTGTGTGTGTGTGTGTGTATATATATATATATATATATATATATATATATAATATATATTTTTTTTTTTTTTTTTTTTTTTTCATGAAACAAGATCTTGACATAATATCCAAATGATTTTTGGCATGAAAGAAAAATTGATAATTTTGATTTTAATTTTGGTTATCGAAAAAATATATACCCAAGCAACTTATGACTGGTTTTGTGGTCCAGGGTCACATATCATTTTTTATGGTCTGTTATCTTAAACACCCAAAGTGTCAGGTGGTGTAACTGTCCAAATAAATGAACAGTCTAAGAAAAATATTAAAAATGGTTTCTTAATAAAAAATTGAAAACTAAATTAAAAATGTACTTGTCAGTGACCCATAAGCTAATGAAATAAAAGACTATGTTTGGCCATGTTTCTGAACTGACCAATTCACAAAAATGACCCCGTCTTGCACTGAGAATACCCAACCTTACACCTTATATCATGTCCAAGAAAAATGTGCACTTCAAATTTGGATCTTATAATTGCAGAAAAGGAGTGTGAAGGCACTGACCATGCAGTAAATGTTTTCAAACAGCATATGTGTGACATCCAGTGAAGTGTAGTATCTGAACTCCATGAATATCCCAGAGAGAAGTCTAAAGCATGCTACATATGCTTAGCAGAGACCCTAATATCTCCAAATCCCTGACCGTGAACTGATAGAGCAGTTTTATGTATGGATACATGCCTCCCTTCCTCATGATTCGTTCCATAAGCCAGTCCTCACACCTCTACACTTATCCCGACTGTGACTGGATTCTGCAATCTCACCCTCCCAGAGCTGTGGATTAATGGGCCCTGGATTTCCTCAAACCTCACAGACGCGTCACTGGAGAAGAAACCCCCACTCACACTCAATACCGATATCAAAAATTGGCCCTCGTCCTATTGGCCCTCATTAGAGTGATCCAGAGGCCAAATCCCTCAAGCTGTGAATGATAAAGAGCGTATAGCGTCGATCAGGTTTGAGTATATGGGTCCTGACAGTACGGGGGGATTCTCTCGCATGCTTAGGGCACTATCAGGCACGGCCCAAAACTGATCGTAATCCTCTTAGCTGTCAGCCTTATTAACCAATCGTCCCATTAGACATGAAAGAGAAGCCCACCAATGGGAGTAAATCTTTTCCATGGTGTACATTTTTATTCCAATTTTTGGGCTTCCATGGAATTATGACGATTGTGTCACAGTCCCTCAGAGAGACATTTGACATTAATTGCTTTGGACTTCTGCTCTCTTCCTAAATCCTTTGATAAACTGAAATTTAATTAACATTTCTGCATGGATTTGGGTATTTCTTTCCAGTTACATCTGCCGGTTAATTAAATTTCACATTGTTTGCAACTGTATTTTCACCTACTATCATTTTTTTTAATATCATTTTCACAGCATGACCGTGAACTAAAGTGTGCAAATGAAACGTGACAGCTGATTGTTTTAAGTGCCGTCTATTCCCTCTCCCCTCCTCTGCTGCTCCCCACACTTGGCCACCCTCTCTAGGGGCAGATCAAGCCCAATCCCCCAGTTCCCTGCTAATTGATATTTATGTAATTGAGTCAGGCCTGGGATTCCCGTAGAGAGTTAGGTGTTCTCTGTGGCCCTCTGTCTCCAATGGCCTGAGAATCAAATAGATTTTAAAGCTGCAATTATAAAAGCCCTTGTGTCCAATTCAGAAACACACAGTTTGCATGTGCTGAACTGAAAGGCAACTTTAAGAACTAATGGGGGTTATGGCTGATGTATTCTAGTTCACTCCCAGCAGACATAGGCTTTTGGCCTCTGAGACTGAGGGGTGGACGTGTCATATTTAGTTACTTATACGTAGAAATTCCTCCACGTTTTTCAAGCCTGGGACAATCACATGCTCCCCATATGTTCCCTTGGCTGGAGACAAAAATGTGAACTCGTAAGTAGGATTTGATTCAGACTGAGTTCCAATTTTGAGGACTTAAGACTGCAAATACAAAATTTAAGACTTTGAATTTATTGCAATTTGACTTTGAGCTTAAGACAAACTACAGCCTAGTTATACTGTGCCTGATAAAATGTCCAGTCATAACTGACCAGCTGAATCATTTTTTGATAAATTAGGTATGGCCCACTTTACCTGAAAAAATATCTGTCGAGTGCATGAAGTGTTTATTTGGTATGCCTTAGAAATAACATATTGTATATAAACTATATTTAAATTGAAATATTGTAGCAGGACCTTAAACAGGGTATATGCAGGAATCCTGAAGTTAATTTCAATACCTTTTTAAGACTTTTTTAAGACCTTCTCAAAATATTTTAAGACCTCATCGCACTTCAAGTTCTAATCAGCAACAAACCTTTAATAAACAGTTGTAGCCGAATGTAGACTTAAAATCTCTATCATAGGCCAATTTTGTATTGTTTATATTGCATATCTGTTTTACAACGTATGGAGGGCAACACATTACCTAACTGCGCATTCCACAAAATACATGACGTCACCCGTAGACAGCGCGCGCCAGGGATGGAAATTAACTTTTTTCAAAGTCTACCACTCAATGTTTTTACCAGCCACTTTTTTGTTTTTAACAAATTAATACTACAAGCTCTACAATACTTGGGCAGTTTATTTAATCTCAAGTCTCAATGAATTCCTGACATTTTCACGATGATTTGTGGTCTTTTATGGCTTCCAGTTTTATGGTTTTTAGTCCCAAGAATGAAACTATTCGTTCTGGCATCTTTGAAGCGTGTTGACAACATACTGAGCAGAACATTGTCAGTAGGGATGCACCGAAATCAAAATTCTTGACCGAAACAAAAAAAGAAGAAACCAAAGCCGAAAACCGAAAAATAAAATTCAAACTAGATTGTTTAACTCGACCTCACTCATGTGTTCATTAAATAATAAATGTACAGGTCTACTGGCCTGCAGAAAGGTACAGCAATTGAATAAAGTAATCAAATGTAAAATAACTGCATATTTAACTGTTTAAATGAAAGATTAATCCTTATTAAACTTACAAAAACTATTCAATCAAGAGCATTGTTTAATGTCAAACTAAATATAAGGACATCCCTCAGGGAGCAGTAAAGGCTACTGCGCCTTTAAGACCTGAGGCAGGGATATGCTCGTCTTTCTCGACTGTGCACACTATACAGTTCACTTAAGGCATATTCAGACGATGTCTGCTAGGATACTCATCAAGATGGACATGTTGACATACTTCTTGTGTGAGTTTGTCCATTTAAGCGCAAGACTTGAAAGAGAACTCAATATTTGCGCGCTGTGAGACTCGCGCGCGCTCTCGGATGATGCACAGCATCAGATCTTCTCTCAGCGCGCGCGAGTCTCACAGCGCGTCTTCACGCGAGTGATGACGGAGAAAACGACTGGTTATATGCGCACATACGGCAGCACTCGCGTGCACTGAACAAAGTTTACAAAGATGTGAGCTCGGTAGGTGAAGCGAGTTTACCCGCCACAACTCAAAATCAGCCGCATTTGGCTGGTGGCGTGGCGGCGCTAATTTCCATCCCTGGCGCGCGCGCTCCGAGCAGATCTCAGACTGAGTACCCGGTTGTTTTTTAATACTTATGGGGATGAAAATAAATATATTCATAAATACTTTTTGGAGTCAAACTCTTTTGACAAAGCTTGAACAAAATACTTTCAAA